>NC_045740.1:34137698-34285198 GCF_008692095.1 Etheostoma spectabile | reverse complement strand
TGCTGGTAGAGGTATTGATGGATAGACATGTAGGCTGGATCTGCAGCTCAGGCATCTGATGCACTGAACCCAATAACCGAGACACAGTCCTCAGCAGGACACACTGTCTTCCATCAGTCTCTGTAACTGGGCTTCCTGTATTCATGCCCCGTCTTTAGCCTAGCTTAGGACAAAGACTGGACCAGGGGGAAACAGCTAGCCCGGCTCAGACACGGGGAAACTGACATTGATCAACAAGCATAGCAAAACCCTGCCGGCAAATAACGCTCGTTCTGTGCAATGAGGCAGTTTATAATATTAGTGTTCATTAATGTGTGTGTGTGTGTGTGTGGTGTGTGTGTTGTGTGTGTGTGTGTGTGTGTGTGTGTGTGTGTGTGTGTGTGTGTGTGTGGTGTGTGGTGTGTGTGTGTGTGTGTGTGTGTGTGGGGTGTGTGTGGTGTGGTGTGTGTGGTGTGTGTGTGTGTGTGGTGTGTGTGTGTGGTGTGTGTGTGTGTGTGTGACATTTATTTACACAGGTTTCTTGTAGATTAACATTTTTAATAGCATCTCTTCTGACTGTTGGAGGGAATCTATAATGTGTTATGTAAATAAAAAAACCTTCTTAAATCATGGATTTTTACTTTTATTTATGTCCTTATTTCAGAAAGCAAATCTGCATGCCTTAATGTAAAAGGCTTGTTCTTAAATAATAGAACATTTGGGCATGAATGCTTTCATAACTGAGGACCATTAAACATTTAAAAAAGTAGTTTTTCTGAGCATTACAACCTGACATCATGATGACATAACATCACATACAGTAAATACTCCAAAATGTAATCGAAAGTTAGCCCACATAATTACATTTGCATAAAAAATATTGCAGTATATAAGCTCTATAAAAACGTTTGTTATTATTTTTTGGATAGCCTCAAAATAATTGAAATTGAATTCTGCAAATTGCTTTATTGATGTGGAATTTGTCCTTGTAGAAGGAATGTATGTAAAATTAAATACTAGGATTTATTCATTCATTCATTATTCATATTTTTATACAGTTAAATTAAAAGTAACATTACATTACAAAATAATCGAGCCTGACTCTGTTTAAAAACTGGTTTCAGCAGGTTCCTGTTCTGCAGGAACATTAAACGTGGTTACAGCACGTCGGGACAGACATTTGTACAGGACATCGATATGGACTACACAAATTTGGACAACTAAAACAAAAATACAGTTTCATAAGGACAAAGACATTTATAGAAGACATCAGCCTGAGCTGATACATACAATACACACATACAATAAACATACCGTACATATTGTGATTGAGACATTGAGACATAGACTGAACAATTATTCAAGTAATCATAGATCAAGAAAATCAAAGGACCAACAAAAACAACAATTTTTTCATGAATCTCATTTTCTCCTCGAATCATGATATATCCATTTATCCAGCCATTTTCCTTCCCTCCTTCCCTCCCTCCATCCTCCTATTCGGACACTCCTTGTCCCAGTGTGTGACCCCTGGCCTCTGTGGAATACTTACATTTATTCAGCCATTTTCCCTCCCCCCCTCCCTCTCTCCCTCATCCATCCTCCCTCCCTCCCTCGCTCCTTCCTCCCTTCTTCCCTCCCATCATTCCTCCCTTCCTCCATTCTCCCAGTCAGAAACACCTTGTCCCAGTTTGTCGGGACTCGGCCCCTGGCCTCTGTGATGACCGAGCCTGATTGGATGATTTACACACCGTGGAGCGGCAGGGAGGGGAGGGCAGGGAGAACGAATTGGAAGGAGAGGGGGGTAATGAAATGGTAAATGAATGGAAGAAAAAGGGAAAGACCGAGAGATTAATGATGTGAAGAGAGAGGCGTGACTGTGCTCGGACTGAAAGATGGACGGCTTAATGTCGTTTCCCCGGCAGATACTTCTTCACCTTTCACTGCAACCTCGCTCCGTTGTTCAACCATCTCTCACCTCCTGCTTCCTAACCTCTCACAAAGCAATCAACATCTCATTTAAATCCATTCAGTGTGTCTTGACTGATAGGGATGGCCATCGCTTTGATTTTAAAGTGCTCATATTATGCTTTTTGGCTTTTTCCCTTTCCCTTTTTTCATGTTAAAGGAACTTACCATCTCACAGAAAACACTGTTCACAAACTGCTCCAAACTGCTCTTTTGGTCGGCCTTTACTTCAGAGACGGACGTGCGTCACTTTGTAACACAATAAAATGCTAGCCTAGCTGCTAGCGTAGCATACTCTGCTTCTGACTGGCTAGTAGTCCTTACCTAGGTACTGTCAGGACACGCCCTCATACTCTGCTTCTGACTGGCTAGTAGTCCTTACCTAGGTACTGTCAGGGCCCTCATACTCTGCTTCTGACTGGCTAGTAGTCCTTACCTAGGTACCGTCAGGGCCCTCATACTCTGCTTCTGACTGGCTAGTAGTCCTTACCTGGTACTCAGGCCCTCATACCTGCTTACTGTACCTCATCCGTCGCCTCATGCTCCTGACTGGCTAGTAGTCCTTACCTAGTACTGTCAGGGCCCTCATACTGCTGCTTCTGACTGGCTAGTAGTCCTTACCTAGGTACTGTCAGGGCCCGTCATACCTCTGCTTCTGACTGGCTAGTAGTCCTTACCTAGGTACTGTCAGGACCCTCATACTCTGCTTCTGACTGGCTAGTAGTCCTTACTAGGGCTGTGCAATTAATTGAATTTCGGTTTCGTTTCCGATTTCGGCTCCCAACGATTACCAAAATAGTACAATCAAGTAAAAACGATTATTTTGCCATGTTCTGTTTTGTAATTTCCTCGTGGTTTCTGAATGGCGCGCGCGCCACGAGTCGTGCGCACATCCGCCCCTCCCGAAGCCTAACGCTTTCAGCCTACACTGTCGGGAGGCAGGTCGCGTGCATATTACTCGCTGGAATTCAAAACTTAGCGAGAGTAAGATGGCAGAAGGAGGGCGCCACAGCAGCGTTTTGGTAAGCAAAAAGGCAAAACCACTCCGTTGTCTGGAACAGTTTGGCTTTGAGGAATCCGACGACGAGCAGAAAACATGCTACGTGCTAGATTTGCTACATGGTAGTGGCTGCAAGTCAAGGGAACACCACGAATTTGTTTAACCACTTGAAAATTAAACACAGAGTACCTGTGACAATTTAATAAAGAAACAGAAACGGCAATCAACTCCCTCAACATCCTCCGTAACCCAGACATCCATAACACAACAATCTGTACAGCGCAACTCCTTATCCGTTGAATTCGGAAAGACGCAAAAAATAACCGAGTCTGTTGCCTATTATCTAGCTAAAGACATGCGCTAATAGTTAAGTTATTTGCTGTTAATGCCGGGGCCTGATGATGGGCCAGCCTTTATATTCGTGGATTGAGTTGCTGAATTTGTTTATATTTTGCCAAATGTTGCCTGTTTTAAAGGATTGTGGAAGTAATACAGGGAATAAATACTTTATACTTTATTTGAAATTTATATTCATATTTATTTTAATAGTTCAAAAAGTACAATAAATGTTCATGTGTTAAGAACTGTTGAAAGGTGTCTTTTTAATAAATGCAACACGTTTCCAAAGTCATGTGAAATAATCGTGTTACATAATCGTGATTTCAATATTGACCAAAATAATCGTGATTATGATTTTTCCCAAAATCGAGCAGCCCTAGTCCTTACCTAGGTACTGTCAGGACACGCCCTCATACTCTGCTTCTGACTGGCTAGTAGTCCTTACCTAGGTACTGTCAGGACCTCATACTCTGCTTCTGATTGGCTAGTAGTCCTTACCTAGGTACTGTCAGGGCCCTCATACTCTGCTTCTGATTGGCTAGTAGTCCTTACCTTGGTACTGCGCATGTGCGACTTCCATCAAAGATTGACAATAAGAGAGATGTCTCACTCTGTAGTTAAAATAGAGAGCTCAACACACAGGGGAAAAGAGGAGCTGCAGCAATGTGTAGCACAACAAAAGTATGGTGTTTTTTGGTATGATACTTTAATATGAGCACTTTAACAACTCTGATTCCGATCCTTCCTTTAGATTCCGGTTCTCATTGATTCTAGATTCTGTTTCTTTGAGGGGTTGAGATGGGTCAAAGGCTTATTTCACAGATGAGTGGAAAGTTTTAAATGTGGCTGACAGCTTTACTGCGCTTTTCCAAAGTAAAATAATGCCACATTTTAGAGTGCAGCTTACTGTTCGATGTCCAATGATCAGATTCCAAACCAAATTTTTCCATACAATTCAAATAAAATTCCAATTGTAATTCTTCTCCCATGAGACCTGTGGTGGTATGTTTCCGTGCAGACCGGTTGGCCTACAGAAGCATGCTTAGAGGGGTTAAGGGATCTGGATAATTCTGTAGAGTGAAGAAACAACGGACCAATCAGAGCTGCCTAAGCAGGATTAAGAATGGGGATTTCATTTGATCACACACTGGAGCTTATTACCAAGCTACACCCATGACATAATAAAAGTGACAGTGTGGTGTGATAGTGTGAAATATGAAATACTCCTGACTTAGATATTATTAAAACTGACATGATCATTTAGTTTTTTGGCCAAAATTGGATTATGACCGGTAGTTTAGGCAATGTGCAAGTCCTTCTTGAATGGAATCTCATCACAGAGAGTCATTTATCAAGCAGTGTGTGAGGAAGGGTAACATCAGACAAGAGCTAAACACCCCCCCCCCCCCCCCACAACATCTTTATCTCTTCACCTCCCTGTAAATAGTGCCTTCACTTCCTTCCTCTCATTCCCCTCCCTCAATTACCAGCATTTCTTTCTCATCTGCTCTCATCCTTCCAGCCCCGTATCCCATCATCTCGACAAACCTCCTTCTCATCTCTCTGCTAAAGCACCCTCCATCTGCACATATCCATCTATAAAAAACACACACACACACACACACACACACACACACACACACACACACACACACACCCACACACACACAGCTCAGTGGTGTGGAATGGCCTTTGTAAGGAGTAAATTGCTTGGCCTCTCAGTTCACAACCAATTCACAGGATGGCAGCTGGGCAGATTAAACTCCCAGCTCGGAGAGAGAGAGGGAGAGAGGAGAGGAGATGAGAGAGAGAGAGGAGGGAGGGGAGGGAGAGGAGGGAGAGAGAGAGAGAGAGAGAGAGAGAGAGAGAGAGAGAGGTGAAGAGAAAGATGGGAGAGGAGAGAGAGAGAGAGAGAGAGAGAGAGAGAGAGAAAGAGTCTACATGAATGCCAACACAGCCAGTACAACCCAAATCACAGGGATGCCATCTAATATTACCACACCACCTCTGTGTTTGGAAAAATATGGTAGGTACTCTGCGGTGGGATAGTATAGATATGGCAGTTTCCCGCGGATTAAAGACGACTATGGCAATTATTAAATAGAACTACTGTATGCTCAGCACATGTTGGCAAGCCGTGGCTGAACATTTGGCAAACGCATTATGTGCTTTAGGAATTCAAGCCATCTGCAAAAGAACAGCTGAGAAATTGGTTTTGAAAGGTGAAGGAGATTTTCTTTTCTGGATTCATCTCATTTTATGGGAAAGGTTCATGCCGTAGTATCTGAGGGACTTTGGATTGAAAGCTTCTGATTTTGATTGACAGACTGATCATTACTCCTGCAATAAGATAGATAAAACCTGGACTATGTAGTGTAGTGGTGTCCCTGTAATATCGCTTGTTGCGTCAGGTGATTGTGGGTAATGTTATAATCAATGAGACGGACTGTTGGATCTTTATGGTATTGCAGATGTTATGCAGATCATGTATTAAATCCGACTTTCCTGTACACAGTTGATTTTAACATCACATTGACTATACCATGACGTACGTATCGATATTGCGAGAGATGTATATGGCATGCACTGTAGATGATAGATGATTTCATCCATATGGCCCGCTGTGTGTGTACTAGTGGTGGGAGCAGCCGCTCTGGTTTCTGCTGAGTCAAGCTTTTAACACCGAGAATTTCTGCTGACTGCTCCAGATGTTACATTCATTAGTGTGTGTGTGTGTGTGTGTGTGTGTGTGTGTGTGTGTGTGTGTGTGTGGCGTGTGTGTGTGTGTGTGTGGTGTGTGTGTGTGTGTGGTGTGTGTGAGAGAGTGGACAGTGGAAGAGAGAGACATAAAAAGAGGGCGTTCGTGTCTGTCCTGATCGAATGATGATATCGAGAAAATACACTGAGTCGGCACACACACACACACACACACACACACACACACACACACGTATACAAATGTCTGGGTGTCGTGGATCTGTATACTGTAATATTCAGCTGCATTAAACGGAATTGAACTAGACTGATGCCTACCAGACACTAGAAGTCTGACTCTATGTCCCATCTAACGTTCAAGCAGTGTTTCCCATTCCTTAACCAGACTGTGGCGCCCCGCCATAGTCTAATTCCCCCCCCCCCCATGCAGTTTCAAAATGAACAATCCTCATAATACCATTACAGATCTCTCATTGTAAAGTTGTCAGAAAAGTATCTCTCAGTCCTGTCAGTAATGCCCCCCCCCCCCCAAAAGTACAAATACAGTGTCAAAAAAAAGTGTCAAAGTACAAATACCTCAACATCTGGACTGAAGTACAGCACTGGAGTACATGTACTTAGTATAGCAACCAGAACCGTGTGGACTCCTTGGCATCCTGTCCCCGGCTGTTCTCCTGGATCTTTAGTTACACGCTGTACATTTAATGTGCTGAGGAAAAGAAACAGCTGCTACATCGAGTGAATTTGATTCAGAGTGGAATATTTGTTCTGAGTAGGTGAAGGAGGAGTGGTCAATATAAGAAAATGGAGTTATGTTTTTCTTTAAGCTCCTGGCAACTTTATATTCAGCCTGCACAGACACGAGTACTACACATGAAGTACTAGAAACAAGCCAGCCCTTAGCAACAGTGTATTTCTGCACTTGCCACTGTATTGGATAATAAAAATCTGACCCATTGCTATTTTTTACAAAGATACAACTACAAATGTTCTATTTTTACCTACAATTAAAGCTCCCATGAGACATATTTAGGTCTCTGGAGATGTGAAAGGAGCCTTTGGTTGGCACTGAAATAAAAATAACTCAGTGGAGCTAGAAGAGAATTCCAGTCGGAGTTCTTCCTCATCATTATGAAACGAGTTGAGGCTTTAGCTTTAAGCAGCACCAAACAAGATCTCCCGGCTGGACGCCAAGTAGTTCTTACTGTGAATCACATCAAGGGCCAGACATGTAGTTTATTGCTTTTATTTCTTAGAAAAGTCCAATATCTTTGACTGTATTATTGCCTGTGTCATATAGTCGTATCACTTACAATTTGGTCAGCAAAAATGTCAAAGAAAATTCCAAGAACGTCTGAAATAAATTTGGGTCAAAATGTATTTTGAACCCAAACTTTTCCACGAGACATTGCCTAAACCATGACGTGTACTGTATATCTGTATTGCGAGAGAAAATGACACATAGATGATATAAGGGTGTCACCCCATGCGTGCATGTAGATGTCACCAGAGCCGTGGGTCGCTGGAGCTCCGGGAAAACTCGAGAGATGTTTAGAGCACATCAGGAATGTGTTAAAATGGCCGAAAGTCGGAATGTAGATTTGTCTGGGAATCAGTGGGCTGGGTTCAGTAGCTGCTGTATCTACGAGAGGAGACTTCCTTATCACGCTGCTGGGATCTGTGAGGAGGCCCGTCGGGAAGCAGTCAGCGCACACGGATCCCAACACACAGGAAACGGAGCATTCTTTTGGCCAGACAGAAGGGGGAGGAGGGGGGTGGGACATGAGCCAGGCTCTGTGGTGTGTGTGGTGTGTGTGTGTGTGTGTGGTGTGTGTGTGTGTGTGTGTGTGTGTGTGTGTGTGTGTGTGTGTGTGTGTGTGTGTGTGTGTGTGTGTGTGTGTGGTGTGTGTGTGTGTGTGTGTGTGTGTGTGGTGTGTGTGTGTGTGTGTGTGTGTGTGTGTGTGTGTGTGTGTGTGTGTTGTGTGTGTTGTGTGTGTGTGGACAGGCCAGACTATGCACCACTATGTATTTGTACATCTCTCAAACACATTCTTGACCTCGCTGGAGGAGTGTAGCAGTGAAATTAGGTCAGGATTATTCCCGCTCACATCACAGGAGTCTCCCACCAGGCCTTATGTAAGAGAAGGCCCGTTTCCTCAGTGTTGTAACTTCAAAAAAAAAAAAAAAAAAAAAAATAGGTCCTTTGTCCTCAGTCGTTTGAGATCATGCTTACTGCACTGTAGGGTGGGGGGGGGGGGGGGGGGGAATCAATACAGCCTAGTATCGTGATATTATCAGTGGCAATATTGTATCGATACACAGTCACCAAGTATGGATCTTTTATTATAAGTTATATATGTGGTGGTCAGTTTGTCCCATTTTGCAGCAATACCATTGAAGTGATATGATCAAACAGAGAAATGTTTCTTTTTAGATGACAAAGTGGGGGACGTCATTTGAAATTGGGAAAAATTAGAAGTTGGAAAAAAAGTTGATAAATTTCAATATATCACAGAATATTGCAATATGTTTGAAATCGCAATAATATCGTATCGTAGCATAAGTATTATGATCATATCTTATCAGGAGGCGTCTGGTAATTCCCCCCCCTTACTGCACTGTGTCCTTTGTGCTTCACTGCTGAGGCCACGATCTCCCAGCATCTCATGAACTACTCGTGACATTTAGTCCAGATGTCCATGTTCAGAATCAGAATCAGAATCAGAAATACTTTATTGATCCCCGAAGGGAAACTCTGTGTTACAGTTGCACAAATAGTAGAAATATAAGGAGTGTGGATATTTACATAGTTAAAGGAATATTATGATACAGTATTTACATAATTAACATAATTAGGTGTTGCAATGGTGAAAAGTAATAATAATAATAATAATAATAGTAGCAGTTGAGTATTGCACACATTACAAGCCAGCGTTAATGCACAAGTTATAAAGAGTTATAAAGTTTGATGGCCACAGGCAGGAATGACTTCCTGTGGTGCCTTTTGGGAGAATGAGTCTATCACTGAAAGTGCTCCTGTGATTGAGCAGCAAGCCATGGAGTGGGTACGAGACATTGTCCAAGATTGCATGTTGTTTGGACAGCGTCCTCCTCTCTGACACACCCGACAGAGAGTCCAGCTCCACCCCCCCCCCCCCCCCCCCCCCCCCCCCACGACGTCACTGGCCTTGCGAATCAGTTTGTTGAGTCTGTTGGCGTCTGCTACCCTCAGCCTGCTGCCCCAGCATGCAACTGCAAACAGGATAGCACTGGCCAACACAGACTCATAACAAAAAAGAGATTGAGGGTTCATCCTCTCATGCAGGCGCTGTGTTGGCATCGGGGTTATAGCGGATGTTCATGGTCCCCAGAGAATAACAACGATATCAATTTTGATATTCTGCGATAGATATTGCAATAAACTATAACCTTTTTTCCAACTTCTAATTTTTACCCAATTTCAAATGACGTCCCCAAAAGGAAACTTTGTCAACACCTGTTTTACCTAAAAATATACATTTCTCAGATCTGATCTCTAATCTCACGTCAATTTTATTGCTGCAAAATTGTGTCAAACAGTCAAACTGACCAACACATGTATAATAAAAGATTGACTTGTCAACTGTGTATCGATACAGCATTGCCACTGAAAATATTGCAATACTATGCTGTGTTGATTTTCCCCCCACCCTTAGAGGGGAGAGGGGGAGTGATATGCAGCTAATCTTTTGACTTCAGGTTACGGTGTAGGGACTGTATCGCCATGTATGTACCTTAGGCATCGATTTAACGTAGATTCATTAACTGGCCTTTACTGTATCTACTGTAGCTTGCCACCCAGGTCAGTTCCCAGTAGTGCTGGTCAGGTACCACCGAGGAGAGTTTGGTGCTAAATGCAAAGCGAGTCGGCAGGTGTGTGTGGTGGTGGCACGCTGCCGGAGAAAAATGAGTGGCAAACAGGTCAGCAGTGTAAGGGAAGCTGAAGGATATTAAAGACCAGCCATTGGCAGATGGCGATGGACAAAACACCCTGCAAACAGGTGTTAAATATCATCACAATTCTCGCAATTTTTATTGAAAATCGCAATATGGACTGGTGATATATCCAAATTGCATTGCAATATTTGGTAAATGCAAAATATGTGTCAAACCATTGCGAATGAAGTATTGTGCTGCAGAGAAGTCCCGGGCTACAAATCCTGTTCTACTGACACAGAAAAACATCTTCGTTTGGTACAGATCCTTGCAAAAATCCCAAAAATCATCTTTTAAAATTTTAATATTTTTCCATGAAAATGATGAATAATGATACAAAATAATCATTTATTCTAATATGATGAATCACATCGCAATATCATTCAAAATACTCACAATTAGATATTTTCCTCATATCGTGCAGCCCTACAACTTGGCTAATAATAAATGAACTTTACTGCTCAATGAATCAAGTCTGGCTCATAGCATGAATGAATCAAAACATTATATATACTTGTAGAACATGGCTCCCCTCTCCCTCTGGTGCGTTAGAATAATGTAGGTCAGTCATGTTCCTGTGTGCCTCATCCAAACTGACATGTTGCTGCTCCTCTCTTTCACCCACTCTTCCCTTCCTTCAGTTCCCTTTTGGTCTGTGTGAGATAAAGATAAAGTCCTTGTTGCGTTGCACACTGTGGTTCATCCTATTAAATACTTTACAGGTCCCACAACATGGAGTTCTTTGGATGCTTTTATATAGACCTTAGTGGTCCCCTAATACTGTATGTGAAGTCCCTTTTATATAGACCTTAGGGGTCCCCTAATACTGTATGTGAAGTCCCTTTTACATGGACCTTAGTGGTCCCCTAATACTGTATCGGAAGTCTCTTTTATATAGACCTTAGTGGTCCCCTAATACTGTATCTGAAGTCTCTTTTATATAGACCTTAGTGGTCCCTTATACTGTATCTGAAGTCTCTTTTATATAGACCTTAGTGGTCCCTAATACTATATCTGAAGTCTCTTTTATATAGACCTTAGTGGTCCCTAATACTGTATCTGAAGTCTCTTTTATATAGACCTTAGTGGTCCCCTAATACTGTATCTGAAGTCTGTTTTATAAAGACAGTGGTCCCTAATACTGTATCTGAAGTCTCTTTTATAAAGACCTTAGTGGTCCCCTAATACTGTAACTGAAGTCTCTGAAGGTGTAGGGTGGGGGTGTGGCCTTGGCCAACTGCCACTTTGCCCATTTGAAAGCCATGATGTCGCTCTCTCTCATAGGGGGACAAATTTTCTGAGCGGGCAAAGCAGAGAAAGGGGAGGTAACCTTGCTCCTTATGACCTCATAAGGGGAAGATTCCAGATCGGCCCATCTGAGCTTTCATTTCCTCAAAGGCAGAGCAGGATACCCAGGGCTCGGTTTACACCTATCACCATTGCTAGCCACTGTGGGGCCGTAAAACACCTCATAAAGTGAAATTGTCATGTCATGGGACCTTTAAAACCAAAATAAAAGCTGAGTTAATCAAATCTGGACGGCTAGAGGGCGGGAGTTTGCAGGACTGCTTTGATCCAGTTTGCATCCAAAATGAGTTGGGACTCTAAAACATCAGACACACATCGTCGGGATCAGCGTTACGTGGTCAATGTGGAAACATCCGCTTAGAAATGATAGTCAAAACACGCTTCCATTGTGCAGATTTACATAAATGCAAAGAAGAAAACAAAGATTCCACTGCTCACTGACTCCACAGCAACATTTGACTTTCTGTTTACATCATCAAAGCATGATGGGATGGGCCCATCTGCTTTTGTTCTCATTTGATTCCTTCATGATACATCGGTGCCGATTTGATTTGTTACAACGATTTGTTTCTTTCCTTTTTACAATTTTTTTTTGGAGAGCTTTATCAAATGTTTTTGTTGCTGCTTTCAATACATGCAGCATGTCCCGGGACCTCTCATATTTGGAGATCTCAAACCCCGCCCCCCCGCCTCAATGTTGAACCCAAAGTTACACCCATGGATTTGATAGTGTTGAGTATTGGAATTTTCTTTACCTTCTTTAACAGAAGCAACAGTTGAATAAAACACTTCTACAGTCAATATATCAGGAGAGACATTTTTAAAATCTGATTTTCTAAGAAGGATGCACATCACATGTCAGTCTGACATTTATTTACTTTGACAGTGCAGCCCATGGCCCAGTGTTTTGCTGCTCTGTATAAAGGCTACATGCTAATTAGCCTACTCCACTTCTGATGGCCTATTAAAAGACACAGCCTCTGGAGAACTTGGAGGGGCTGATCTGTCCTGCTGCCTCTCCCCTGCAATGTGATGATGTCAATGGGTCTGTGTGTTCGCAGTCCGACTTCCAGCAGGCTAAACGCTGGCTTTATGTCAGAGAGGATGGGAGCAGCCAGCAGTCTGTCCACATGGAGGTAGGATTGGGCCTTGAGAACTGGTTCCAACAAGGAAGGGTTTCAAAAATAACAATTCCAGCGGATTCGTAATTATCCAACTCTTGTAACAACGCTGTCATGTCTGAATGAACACCGACGTAACGGACTTATGATTGTGTGACATATCTTACTCTTGGTCCCTCAAACTGTGCAAAAGCAAACCATCCTATAATCTTCCATAAAATTACTGAGGTTGCAGTTTTTGTGTGCTTTGCCTGGTTGATACGTTAATGCTTTTATACAGTAGACTGTTTTTGCTTTTCCTATATGTAGTTCCTAAGCGGATCTGGTCAGGGTGGAGGTTGCTGAAAGTTGTTTTTGCTGATGTTAAATGTTATTATGCATTCTTGTGTTTAATCTAAATCACTCTCATACTGGTCACATGATCTACCCACAGACAGACAGACAGACAGACAGTATTCATACATGCAGCCAGTCTGTTATCAAACTGCATCTTCCCTTCATATCAGATGAACAGATTTCAGCTGTGTGTGTGTGTGTGTGTGTGTGTGTTGTGGTGTGTGTGTGTGTGTGTGTGTGTGTGTGGTGTGTGTGTGTGGTGTGGTGTGTGGTGTTGTGTGTGTGTGTGGTGTGTGTGTGGTGTGTGGTGTGTGTGTTTTGGGTGTGTTGTGTGTGTGTGGTGTGTGGTGTGTGTGGTGTGTGTGTGTGGTGTTTGTGGGTTGTGTTATATCAGCCACTCTAGATTAGTCCAGACTCGTTCGTTTGTGCGTGCGTGTGTGTTTGTGTGTGTGTTTTATATCAGCAAATCTAGATCAGTCCAGACTGATGCTCTGGCCCTTCAGGCTTGGTTGCCATAGTAATATGTGTGTGTGTGTGTGTGTTTGAGATTTCAGATAATATTTGAACTGGGGGTAAGGCACACTTGAGTCTTCCACAGCTCGAGCTGAGGGACTGGTATTGATGTCATATTTTAGGAACGTATACACATTCACAAAAAGAAAGAAGAAAATAATCTTTGCCACGCGTGCTTCTCTGCTCACGTATGTGCTGTCTATATTCTGTTGTCCTGCAGGTGTTCTGTAGAATGTTTGACTGCCTGCAGGGGGCGCCACAGGTGGAGGTAGGTGTGACCGCATGGAGTGGAGTCCTAACACCTGAACGCTGATGTGTGGCAACCCGTATTTTAATACAGTCTCCGTTGTTATTGATTAAAATAGTGCATGAGTAGATATTGTAACTTAAAAATAAGGTAAGGTAATGTATAAGGTAATCCAAAGACAAACGAACTGAAAGCATTGACACAGCGTTAGATTGAAGCCATAATGGACATACTGTAGATATCGTGAGCTGTAGTAGCGTCACTCACAGGTTGACATAAAGTGCTCCTGTTCACTATTTAGCCAGAGCCTGATGATAGATGTCAGTTTTGTCACCCTGTGGACATGTTAGACATCTGTCATGTTAGTTTAAATGTTAATGCTGTTCACGAATCAGACGAATCAGTGGTTTTACTTATTTAAATAAGAATTTAGAGATTGTAAGACTATAATAGGATCAAAATTAGACGCATGAACTATAAGACATGAACTATAAGACATGTTTCATATGCAGTTAGCCTTAGAATAAAGTATTTCTGATTCTGATTCTGAATGTCAGTCCAACCCAACGGTTTGGTCCACACTGTTACTTTACTGCTTGGAGTGCTGATAAGTGTTGAAGCCACTGAATGAGACTGCACACTGTGTGGATTGCTGCTGCATGTATCTCTTAAAATATATATCTATGTGAAATAATATGCAGGCAAGACGTAGTCATTGAGCTGGTTTCTCTTACTTTATAATGACCTGCGCATATTCTCCCCATTGTTGGCAGCCAGTAGCTAAGTTTCCATCCACTTAATCGTGAATAAAGGTGGTGAAAGTGTGTTTCCATCCAACGGCTTTAAAGCCAATAAAACCCTGTGGTGATGACGTCACATGCTGTTTTGCGCTCAAATTGGCATATGGAATAGAGTTCAGAATTATTAAATTATTTTTTGTTAGAAAAAACCTTATACAAAGAGGTACAATACAGCTCTGCACCTATTTAAGCTAAACAACAGCAACCTTGTAACGGAAGAACCCTTAAATGCTAGAGCCTTCTTTTCTAATGTTTAGAATCCATCACTAAATGTATTCATTATTATATTAGAAATATTTCAGGAATTATGCACACAAAAAAATCTCCAATACACCAACGTACTCCAAAGGGTGCGAGGACCCCCATTTGAGAAACACTGAGTTATTTGATGCTATGGAAACGGGCTGAGACATCATGATTGACAGCTGGGACAGAGTTGCGATTGGTCGGCTGGGTGTATGGGCGGGACTTGGAAGCCTCGGCTCCACCGCCCAATCATTACTGCACCGACTCTGGCTCCACGTTCAGAAATCTTAGACCTTATCTTTTTTTTTTGTACCAGTGTGCATCTGTGTGTACTTGGTCCACAGCAGCACCACCAGTCAGTCCCAGAACGTCCCAGTTAGAGAGGAGATGCCCTAAATATATTCTTTGGAAATCTTAATCATTCCCCAAAGGAACCAAGCAGGCCTGCCTTGTTGCACCGTCCACATTTCAATTTTCTTCAAAACATTTTCTAACATTTCCAGTGTGTAACTTGCTGAGTTAGGGAATGGGAGGCTTTATCCTGGAAATGTTCTTCCATTGATCCAGACTAGGCCTGCACGATACGAGGAAAATATTTATTTTGACTGATATTGCGAGCGCGATATGATTCACGATATTGGAGGAAATTATCAATTTTGTGTCATAATTCTCATTTTTGTTGAAAAATATCAATTAAAAGAAAAAAAAGAAAAAATTTAAATGATTATTGTGTGATTTTCAAAGTTTTCTGTTGAATAGGATTTTTAGGCTGGGACATCTCTGCAGCACACCAATACTAATAATTCAGAATGGTTTGACACAAATTTGCCAAATACTGCGCCCCCACCTCCGATTTGAATATTGTACTGGGCCATAATACAAATTTGATAAAATAGTGATTCATTGTGCAGCCCTAATTCAAACTACATGTGGGCAAATGAGGGAAACTAAGGTTCACACGTCTTCACAATGTGCTGTGTGGCTCTGCATTTCAAACAAGCTCAACGTTCTTTACCCATGTTTTCATCATTTTTTTCTGCGCCTTTTGACATTTTTGAGGAATTTTTCCTGCGTTTTTGATGCATTTTTGTCACTTTTTCAACATTAATTTATCTTCTTTTTTCTTCAAATGCTATGAAATTAAATAAAACGCCCCGATTCAATTAAAGTAGTGAAGTGACCATTGATTGTACTTGTGAAGAGCGTTGTAGCAGCCATCCACGTTGCTTTTTGTGGTTGAAAATGTGGGCGGAAAAACCCAAATTTGTGATATGGAAACTTTTTTTTAAATGGGTCAAATTTGACCCAAGGACAACAGGAGGGTTAAAGCAAAAATCAGCCTTTAAAGACGTTATATAATATTTGAAAAAGAAGACAGTTTGCTGTAGAAGTCATTAGAGTTGTACAGAAGCAATTTTTTTTAACTTCAGTTTATTGTGCATGCTGCAGAAGAGGCAGCTACATCCAGAGGATGGTGTGTGACACAGTAAGGTCAATGGGTCCATGCTCGACACATCCCATAGGCTGCTCCCTGCAGGGTCCATCCCATAGGCGGCTCCCTGTAGGGTCCATCCCATAGGCTGCTCCCTGCAGGGTCCATCCCATAGGCTGCTCCCTGCAGGGTCCATCCCATAGGCTGCTCCCTGCAGGGTCCATCCCATAGGCTGCTCCCTGCAGGGTCCATCCCATAGGCGGCTCCCTGCAGGGTCCATGCTCGACACATCCCATAGGCGGCTCCCTGCAGGGTGCATGCTCGACACATCCTATAGGCTGCAGGGTCCATGCTCGACACATCCCATAGGCGGCTCCCTGCAGGGTCCATGCTCGACACATCCCATAGGCTGCTCCTTGCAGGGTCCATTCCATAGGCTGCTCCCTGCAGGGTCCATCCCATAGGCGGCTCCTTGCAGGGTCCATCCCATAGGCGGCTCCCTGCATGGTCCATGCTCGACACATCCCATAGGCTGCTCCCTGCAGGGTCCATGCTCGACACATCCCATAGGCTGCTCCCTGCAGGGTCCATGCTCGACACATCCTATAGGCTGCAGGGTCCATGCTCGACACATCCCATAGGCTGCTCCCTGCAGGGTCCATGCTCGACACATCCTATAGGCTGCAGGGTCCATGCTCGACACATCCCATAGGCTGCTCCCTGCAGGGTCCATGCTCGACACATCCCATAGGCTGCTCCCTGCAGGGTCCATGCTCGACACATCCCATAGGCTGCTCCCTGCAGCCACTGTCGTTTTGCTTCACTGTCAAAGAGCTGATTGTTTGACACAGTAGAACAAAGTGCTGCCTCTGGCGTGACAGATCCTCCGCTCTGTCAGTCTGCAAGCATCAGTTCAGTATAATCACCAGTAGGGGCGATAAGGTTGGACTTTTTACTATGATAGAAGGATGGATGGATGGATGGATGGATAGTTTATTCATAGGCATCCAGCAGCAAGACAACCATAACACAACAAACACATATACACACATATGTCACACATACATAAGAGTAAAAATAAAAATAACAATAAAAATCGCTCACAGAAATGCAATGACCATGATAAGGTGAGATACTATGGTAGACTGTGTGTAATGATGATTGTGCAAAAGTGAACAGTCCAGGGATCGAACAGTGCAGTAGATCATGATTAAATATTAACTATGACTTTAAAATATAAACATAATAACCTATAAACTGAATAAGAACATTATGTAACAGGGATTAACTATATTATAGTAAGAATAAAACAATGCTTTTGGTAACTTTTTCAGTACTTGACAGTGTTTGATTGGCTACAGACACGGTTACTCTCTCTACCAAAAGGTATTGAGGTTGAATACTCACTTCCTTCACATGTTCACTTACGGGCCTGGGTCGTAGTGCTGCTGTGTCCGTCACACTGCGTCCCATCAGAGCGGGACTGACACTCCACTGTAAAGACAGTGTGTATGTCTCTTCAATAGGCAATCCAGTGTGTTTTGTCTTCTTCTTTATGTCGCACTGACAGGGTGGCATTCATGCCACCGTTTTATGATAATGGACCCGACAGCGCTGAATGGCCGTTACTGTGCAGTGAATAGGATGCATTCACACTTTGCAGGCCCATATTGAAAGAGATTACCAGCTGATAAAGACTGATGACCTCCAGGATGGAGGCATGAGAGACATGGCTGCACAAGCCTTTTGTGTAAAAAAAATCTTTTATGATTTCACTTGAATGTTCTTCTTTTTATTATATTTTATTTCAGTTGTGATGTGGCTGATCTTATCGGCAGTTTGTGATAAAATGTGTGTGTGTGTGTGTGTGTGTGTGTGTGGTGTGTGTGTGGTGTGTGTGTGTGGTGTGTGTGTGTGTGGTGTGTGTGTGTGTGTGGTGTGTGTGTGTGTGTGTGTGTGTGTGTGTGTGTGTGTGTTGTGTGTGGTGTGTGTGTGTGTGTGTGTGTGGTCTAATCAACCCGTCACATCATTTTTTGTGCCTGACCCCTGAACTCGCCAAACTGTGACATCACACTGACAGAGGGACTGATGTGTGAAGACCCCTCTCTCTCTCTCTCTCTCTCTCTCTCCTCTCTCTCTCTCTCTCTCTCTCTCTGTACATGCATGCATGTGTGTGTGGATGTGGATGAACCCTCACTCTGAACTTTCCCAACCCCCTCTTTCAGCAGGAAGTCGGTCTGACTTCAGATTCCTCAGGGCTCTCCAAAACATGTTTGACAACACACAGCTAACACAGCCCAACACGCAGCAACACACACAGCCCATACACAGTCAACACACAGCTCAACACACAGCTCAACACACAGCCCAACACACAGCCCAACACACAGCCCATACACAGTCAACACACAGCTCAACACACAGCCCAACACGCAGCAACACACACAGCCCATACACAGTCAACACACAGCTCAACACACAGCCCATACACAGTCAACACACAGCTCAACACACAGCCCATACACAGTCAACACACAGCTCAACACACAGCCCAACACACAGCCCAACACGCAGCCCAACACACAGCCAACACACAGCACCACACTGAGCCCAAAACTTGCCCAACACACAGCGTATGGAAAGAATAAACTTTAGTAGTGGCGGGAATTTCACGATGCAATTTGATCATGATTCGTAGTTTTACACTTTCATTTTGAAAAAAACTGTATGAACCCAATTTTTCAGAGAATAACTCCAGTGCGCTGTGCAAAACCATTTGTATCGTAGTGCACTGAGGTGGAATATGAATAAGTCCCTATCTGACTCAACAGATCAAGCAGAGTGAGAGAGAAGTCAGCAACCAAGTGGTTTTCTACATGGTTGTACGTATTTTTAAAGTGCTACAATGTTCATCGGTTGGCCAGCTTGCTAACATGAGTTGTGTGATGGAATACAGTGTTATTCCAAAAACACTCCTCCTTCATCTTAGAAAGCTCATAATTAAGTTATTGAGTCCATAATGCACCAAAGGCTTGCCTTCTCTGAAGAAGAAGAGCAGATAGTGGTTTCACGGTTCCATTCTGCCATTTCCGATATGTCAACGTGTAGTTACTAACTAATTAATTACTATGTGACATGTAAGAACAACTGGCTGTAGTGATGATGTCGGTGTGTCATAGTGAAGGAGGTAAACACACAATTTAGGGGTTTCTATTTAAATGTATTTGTAGAGATTATGTGTTGACTTAAACTTAAAGGTAATTTTTTCTGCCGCTTATTTAAATAAAATCTCATTTACACCCTTTTATTCATAAAACATTTTAAAAAAGAGGACAAATGAGGACATTTTATTGCCACTCAGAAACCGGATTCAGAGCATGACAGTAAAAAAAATCCTCATTTACCCCTGTGGGCAATTTGGTGTGTGTGTGTGTTCCATATTCCATATTACGGTTGGATATGGAAGGATTTCATTTCCACAGAAGAGAACATTTAAATAAGATGGTGATCACAAACTGTAGCATCACACACACACACACACACACACACACACACACACACACACAATAGAAAACCAGTATTAAACATCACTGACTGACCACACACGACATCACAGGAAATGAGTATCATATCGGGACAAACTATTCTATGTGTGTGTGTGTGTGTGTGTGTGTGTGTGTGTGTGTGTGTGTGTGTGTGTGTGTGTGTGTGTGTGTGTGTGTGTGTGTGTGTGTGTGTGGTGTGATACAATGATCTTCTGTCCCGTCACTACTGCTTGTGGTGAATTACCGAAGCACCAAATGTGACAGTTATTTGGGATTTTTGTGAAATCTGTGCACAGCTCTGCCTTAATGCGTCACAGTTGTCAGGTAGAAACCTCGTACCTCCAAAGTGTCAGCTTGAAAAGAAAGACATTTCATTCTAAGGTTGGAAATGTATTTTACGTAAGAGCTAAAGGTTTACATGAGCCCGGGTGGGTTGGAAATGGCCGTCAGCCTGTGGAGATATCGTTAAAATCCAACAACAAGGATTTCACCCAAGAGCAGCCATTAGTGTTTTGTGCTCCGGGGTGAGGGAAATCACTTGCTGTTATAATAAGCTGCCTAAATAATGAAGACACACACTCACACTCCAAGCTCCACACTTAGCGTGTGTCAGCCGCTGGGCCAGAGCCGAGAGCTGACAGGGGTTAATGAAGTTATTAACCATGAGAATGGAGGAAGAGTGAACCGAGAAGAAGAGATACTCATCCTCACACACTGTCATTCATCTGATTCTGCCTTTAAATTAAAGGAGATTTAATCCACACTAGAGTGAAGGGCCGGGATGCAGAAGAACAAGAGGCATTAATTAATTTTAGTCACGCAACTTAGTCAGGAAAACACAGGAGACAGCCGCGTTCAGCTCCACGTAGAAAGATCTGGAACAAAATCTGGAAATGTAGAACGACAGGGATGCCTTTAGTTCTTAGCTGTGATCACGTTGTTTGTTCAAGTGGTCATTTTTCTGATCAGTTTGGTTTTATTATTTGATGCTATAAAAACGGAGTGAAACGTCGTGATTGACAGCTAGGATTGACCCGCTGTTGGCCGGCTGGGTGTGTGGGCGGGACTGGGATACCGCGGCTCCACCGCCCAATCATTGGTGGGCTGCACAGACTCGGGCGCCCAAATTACAAGATGCCTCGCGTAACCCGGGAGATGTACGCTTCACTTTTATACAGCGGGAGTAATTGGATTGTGAGTTATTGGATTATTTAGGTTATTGTTTTTCATTCAAATTTGACTATATGGCCTTAGCGGTCTTTAATGTTGTGGACCATTTTTTTTAAATGTATTTATTATTTATATACTGTGTGTGTGTGTGTGTGTGTGTGTGTGTGTATACAGTGTTTGTGTGTGTGTGTATATGTGTGTATATATATATATATATATATATATGTGTGTGTGTGTATATACAGTTTAGACACCTATCCCGCTTTAGAAGTATTGTTTTAGCACCGGTATTGGGACTAACCCAAATCAAATCATAGCTAGCCTGGAAATCCACACCCAAATCCAACAGGATTAGGGACCTGGCATTGAGTAATGAAAGTCAACCCATCTTGAGGGGCGGAACCAAGCATGCATTTGAAAATCTCATTGCACACCATTGGATAACACTACGACCAATCCCAACAACCCACAGGGTAACGTATCCAGGGCCCCATACGCTTAGCTACCAGCGACGCTAACTGGTAGATTAGACTGTCGTCATCTGTTCAGCTCGCCTCTGGCCCCGCCTACATTAGATACACCATTGTGATTGGTGCAGCTCGTCTACCAGGGCATAGCTAATGAGCAGCACTACTCGATGCCAGAGTAACTCGCTGAGCAAATTCACATTGTGCTCTCGCGAGAACTCTGGTTCCCAGGGTACAAAGCTGCTTGGTTGTCCATTTTCACCAGACCGCAGAGGGAAAACAAGGCTTTCTGGGTATCATGGACTTGACTGGCTGCGGTGATCCAGCACTCCTTACCCTGAACTGAAAGTGAAGACAGAAAAGGAGTGTTCATGAAGCCAGTTCGTCAATAGAGTCCATTACCATATTCACATTGACCTACGTGACCTGTGTGTGTGTGTGTGGTGTGTGTGTGTGTGTGGTGTGTGTGTGTGGTGTGTGTGTGTGTGTGTGTGTGTGTGTGTGTGTGTGTTGTGGTGTGTGTGTGTGTGTGTTGTGTGTGTGTGTGTGTGTGTGTGTGGTGTGTGTGTGTGTGTGTGGCATACACTTGTCATTTTAGGTCAGTGTGACAGAGGCAGTTGTGTAGTGTGGCGGTCAGAGAAGGCCGTGGTGTGTGTAGGTGTGTGAGGAATGTTCTGCTGGATTGCTGGATTGGCATCAGACACAATGTGACTACTGTTGTTTAAATATTAGAGGACCGGCAGGAGGACCAGGGACACACAGCAATATTTGGACACCCTACAAATCTAGTTGATCCGGATTGCTCCGGTGCCGGTGGAAATTTCACCGGATGTCCCTCATTTGGGCCCGATTTGTCCATCCCCGTCTTCTGTCTCTGTCTCTGTTTTGGCCATAGACCAAAGTCTGAAGTTCAATTTTTGCTTTTTCTTCTTTTACGTCACTTTTTCCCACTGAACTGTCTAAATATGAATGATACAATGAGCAGTGCTGATTGGTTATTGATAGTCCATAGAGCTCTCCCTAATCAGCGTGTATTGACGTGGCTCATGGGGCCGTCGATGCACACCTCCGCTTCCAGTTGCAAAACTCTCCAGCTGACCCTCAGAGAGTGGGTTCATGACCTGTGTGTGTGTGTGTGTGTGTGTGTGTGTGTGTGTGTTGTGTGTGTGTGTGTGTGTGTGTGTGGTGTGTGTGTGTGGTGTGTGTGTGTGGTGTGTGTGTGTGTGTGTGTGTGTGTGTGTGTGTGTGTGTGTGTGTTCTCCCCTTCCAGTGTCTCTGGGTAGGGCTGTGTCGTTCATGGACTTTTTTTTTTTTTTAATGATTTCAGCTCTAACGATCAGAGCAACAGAGTCATTGAGAATAACTGTAATTTTGCACACAACGTTTTGCAAATAAACTCTTACGGAGGCAAAATATTAAAGTGCTCATATTATGCTCATTTTCAGGTTCATAATTGTATTTAGATATTATATCAAAAACACCATATTTTTGTTGTACTTTGCTGCAATTCTTCTTTTCACCCTATGTGTTGAGCTCTCTGTTTTTAGCTACAGAGTGAGACATCTCACGTCTGTTCAATCTTTGTTGGAAGTTGCGTATGACGGCGTGCCCTGATAGTACCTAGGTAAGGACTACTAGCCAGTCAGAAGGCAAGGCAAGGCAAGGCAGCTTTATTTGTATAGCACATTTCAGCAACAAGGCAATTCAAAGTGCTTTACACAAAATCAGTTAAACAGATAAAACACAAGTAAAAACAGTTAAAAATCACAAGCATTAAAAACCGGTAAAACACATGAATAGACAGTTAAAAACAAAGAGAAACATAAAACACAAGAATAAAATTTACAGTGCAGCATAAGAAATTTAAAGAAATGATTAGTCATTTAAAGAAAGGCAGCATCAAATAGAAAGGTCTTCAGCCTTGATTTAAAGAACTGAGAGTAGCAGCGGATCTACAGGTTTCTGGGAGTTTATTCCAGATATGAGGAGCATAGAAACTGAAAGCTGCTTCACCCTGTTTAGTTCTGACTCTGGGGACAGAAAGCAGACCTGTCCCAGATGACCTGAGAGGTCTGGGTGGTTCATAGTGTAGTAGCAGATCAGCAATATATTTTGGACCTAAACCGTTAAGTGATTTATAAACTAGCAAGAGTACTTTGAAATCAATTCTTTGAGACACAGGAAGCCAGTGTAAAGACTTCAGAACTGGAGTGATGTGATCCAGTCTCTTGGTCTTAGTGAGAAGCAGAGTATGAGGGCCCTGACAGTACCTAGGTAAGGACTACTAGCCAGTCAGAAGCAGAGTATGAGGGCCCTGACAGTACCTAGGTAAGGACTACTAGCCAGTCAGAAGCAGAGTATGAGGGTCCTGACAGTACCTAGGTAAGGACTACTAGCCAGTCAGAAGCAGAGTATGAGGGCCCTGACAGTACCTAGGTAAGGACTACTAGCCAGTCAGAAGCAGAGTATGAGGGCCCTGACAGTACCTAGGTAAGGACTACTAGCCAGTCAGAAGCAGAGTATGAGGGCGTGCCCTGACAGTACCTTGGTAAGATACCGATGTGTAACTCGTGCGAGAACTCTGGATTTCCAGGGTAACGTTCAAAAATTAAATGGGAGTAGTCATAAATGTTACCTGGGCACAATGTTTTATAGGTTCCATACAACGTACATGCATCCAAGTTATTTTGGGGCAGTTTGCTTTAAATAGAACATATTTCTCATATAAAAACTTTGAAAATGGGGACAACACAATAAGGCAGGGTGACGCAGGACCACCGATCTGAGGCCAGAGATAATTATAGATGAGGTAATGCTGGACTACACTCACATGTACTTCACTGTGTCTGATTCACCAGCACTGGCAGTCTCCCACAGCCAGAGGGAGAGAGCGAGAGAGAAAGAGAGAGGGGGGGGGAGACGGGACAGTGGGAGGGCACAGCTCGTTTGCATGAGAAGAGCTCCTTCGGGCCAATGGCCAGACTGGATACAGGGAATATCAGGATCCAACAGGAAGTGACGTGTCGGGTTACACACTCCTCCCTCTTTTCCTTAGGCAAGAGAGAGAGAGAGAAATAGGGAGGGAGGGAGATCAAGGAAGAGAGAAGGGGCGAGCGGGGCAGAAGTAAACGGGCCAAGCAGCAGTCTCATTCTTGCTGTGTGAGATCACACAGCGGCAGAATGTGTCGGGATCTGCTTTACTCCTACACACAAGACTGAACGGGACACAAGGACAGGCACAGGGAAGGAAAAGGAGGGAGGATACAGGGACATAGGAAGGAAGGAAGGAAGGAAGGAGGGCAGAGGAGGAGACCTGGAGGAGTTTTGGGATCTTTTGGGATCTACTCTCGACAGAGGATCGAGTTGGCAAAGTGTCTCACAGGGGCTGAGCTACAGCCGCCTCACTGCAGCAGGGTCAAAATGAACTATCTGGTGAGTGTGTGTATGTCTGTGTGTGTGTTGTGTGTTGGAGTGTGTGTGAGTGTGTGTTTGAGAAGGAGATTCAAGTGTGTGCATGCTAAATCACTGCCTCTCTGGCACTCTCTGGCTTAATAAGAGTCCTGTGCCTTTTTTGGTGTTTGTCTACTCCTTCATCCCCTGTGTGTGTGTGTGTGTGTGTGTGTTGTGTGTGTGTGTGTGTTGTGTGTGTGTGTGTGTGTGTGTGTGTGTGTGTGTGTGTGGGTGTGTGTGTGTGGTGTGTGTGTGTGTGTGGTGTGTGTGTGTGTGTGTGTGTGTGTGTGTGTGTTTTAGCAGGACCTGCTATACCCCAGCTGTGCATGGACTGAGGTGGGGAGGGGGGGGGGACTTGAGTACGAAGAAAAGGAAAATGTGAAGGGGGAGGAGAGGGAAGTGGAGTTAACATTTTTTCTGCGGATTCCTACCTTTATTGGCTTTCAGCGGGGGGGGGTGGTGTGTGGTGTGTGTGTGTGTGTGTGTGTGTGTGTGTGTGTGTGTGTGTGTGTGTGTGTGTGTGTGTGAGGCAAAGAGTTTGAAGTCACACACAGGTCGAGGAAATGTCACTGTCCTGTGAAGGAATGTGCAGAGACCAGAACGGTGATCAAAGTTCCTCCTGTTCTGTTTTTCCTCGAGTAATCTGTTGTCTTGATTTGTACGGACAGAGGTTTGTTTAAGTCAGATTTTTCTTTGTTAGGCCAATGAATAATAACAGAATAAAATGTACGCTATATGCTATTAGACATAAGTCAAAGACCAAAAGATGTGACATTTCTAGGTTGCAAATCTGAAGGATTCAGTAAAAGTTTGACTGTAATCCTCCTGAGAGCTCACTGCGCATGTTTTCTTTCCAACTTTCTTCCTTGAATGCACCCCTACACAGAATGGGATACACAGCAGAGGGCCGTCGTCCGGTTTGTGGCAGAGAGAGAGAGAGAGAGAGAGAGAGAGAGAGAGAGAGAGAGAGAACCGTGGCCTGTCTTTCTGCTGACTCAGAGGAAAGTGGAGAGAGGTTTCATGGCCAGAGGACAGAGGCAGAGAAAACTGCTAAAGAAAAGTATTGGCTGTGACAGTGATTCAGTAAAACAGAGAGACACAGAGGGGACTGGTTGACTGCAGGAAGAGAAGAACGGTGTGGTGAGGAGGGAGAGAAAAGAATGGAACCAGAAGAGATGGAAATAAAAAGAAGTAACAGTCCGTCCCTGCTATTGTTTGAAAGAGGCTTCTGCGTCAGTGTTGGCTCACTGCTAATGTCATACCCCTGTGTGTGTGTGTGTGTGTGTGTGTGTGTGTGTGTGTGTGTGTGGTGTGTGTGGTGTGTGTGGTGTGTGTGTGTGTGTGTGTGTGTGTGTGTGTGTGTGTGGTGTGTGTGTGTGTGTGGGTTTAGGGTAGCACACAGTCAGGAATGTGGCAGACAGTGAACCACTGCGGAGCGGATCGCTGTGTGTGTAACGAGTCATTACATGGTAGTAATTAGTGTGTAATTAATATAAAATAAGGACTGGGAGCCAGCCGTGTCGAAGCGTTGCCAGTGACTGTACAACGCTGCCATGTTGTTTCTGCTCATTCATGTGTATTTGGACGTAATGTCAAATTTTCACTAATAAATGGCCTCAATATGAAATACAGCGGGTCGCCGCATAGCGTCAGAAGAGTTTAGCTCTGAAAGGAAAGAAAAGCCAATAAAGAAAGAAAAGAATAGTTTGGTTTTTCAAATTTGTATTAATCTTTTAAAGAAAAGGCGTGTTCCATGGCAACACGTCAGGATCAGGACCTAAAGCCAGGGGCTTACCAACATGATCCGTGCGTGTCTTTAAAAGAAAAGGTGAAGATACTTTTCTGCATCTAACCCGTCCCTCAAAGGAGCAGTGGGCGGCCGCTTATATCCAGATCTGAACCAGTGCCTTGCTCAAGGGCACTGACTGGAGTACCTAGTTCATGTTTTTGGATGGGCCCAGAAGTCCTGGATTTGAATCCAGAACCTTGTTGCTGTGAGGCCACGGTGCTAACCAGTGTGGGGGGGTGATGGCATGTAATGTAACCATTGGGCCACCACGCTGCTATCAGCTGGATGTGTCTATGTCAGGTTAGACTGGAGGTCATGGGAACCAGAATCTCTCCAAAGTGTCTAAAAGTGTCATAAGTGTTGAAAAATGGGACAAAAACGTAAAAAAAAGCAAAAAACATCCATAAAAAGCATCAAAAAAGTGTTCATTTTCACTTTTGTCAGGAAGACAACACAAGGGTTAAATAGCTCCTGCTATGACTGTTATAGTACAGATTTACTATACAGATTGTAATAGTATACTGAAGGAGGGAGCACATGAGGACTGTTAAAGGACGATGATGATGCATATGACGTCACATAGCAAATAAACCATGTCCGATATATTTCCAATGGCAACACTGTACAGTATTGTCCACCTCATGTACCCGTATCATAGCATTAAGGTATTTCAAGTACACAGAGATCTTCTATCTCTCCAGTACTTATGACTTGGGAGCCAGAAACGTGGTCCAAAAAAAACACGTCTTTAGTAAATATGTCAATAAACCTCTATGTGGCTGTTTTTTTTTTTTTTTTTTTTTAAAGTTGTTCTATTGGATCCATTGTTGGAGGTAGAGAAGGACTTGTAAGGGCCAAGTTTTAGTCACAATACGGGCCTTGTTGGACTAAGCATGATCAAGTAAGGGCCATAGAGGACCCCTTGGGGGGGCAATGGCATTGAATTTGGGGCATGTGCGTTGAATTTGGTGCAAGGGCTGATGGGATCATGTTGCACCAGTCACCAGATTGTGATACGTACAGATTCTACTGTAAAGTCTTCAGATCCAGTCGCCTTCCGGAAGTTTTACGCTTCATGCTCCTTCCAACTCTGTGCCAGGTGGTGCCAACTCAAATCACTTGATTTATGACTGTGATGTTAGAACCCCCCCCCCCCCCCCACACCCCCATTTGGAAATGCAGTGATGGTGCTACTGAAGTGAACGATGATGCAGAGAAAGTAGACCTTGCTTCGATGAATACACTCCGGCTTTTTGTACAACAATGAAGATCTATGGCACAGAGGAAGTTGTGTATGCAGCATGGTTAGTTTGTGTTCCAACCACATCACAAACAGCAAAACCCAGCTGTCTTCCCCCTTGGTTTATATGTAGACGTTGTATTATGCATGCAGGTCCTCATCATGCATTGCAATATGAATACAAAGAAATGAATGGCAGTCTCAGTATCGCAGCGGTCCCCCTTGAGTCAGTGCACAATTATTTGTCCATGTATTTCTCCTGACTCACTGACAAGTCATGGAGGCCTGACACACACACACACACACACACACACACACACAAAATCAAATAACCAAATCTAAGCCAAACTGCACACTTGCTAACACTAAACACTATACTACGCTCACTCCTCACTCACATAAACACACAACCTCTGCTCCACTTCAACACAATGAGGTCTGGCACACACACACACACACACGCGCACACACACACACACACACACACACACACACGCTGATTAGCACACCCCTATCTACCGAACCACACACAGATCCACTGAACACAGTCATCTTCCCTGACCCCCCTCGGTTATTAGCACACACAGGTGCCACCCATAAAGTCAGTCAGTCAGTCACTGGAGCAGTGAATCAGCCAACCAGAACACAGGACAATCAGTCAGTAAAGTTCTGCTCTGTATTCTCTCATTTAGACCCTGAACACTGTTTCCACCCAGATCCTCACAGAGTGTCCCAGGACAGACGCATTAGAGCCCCTGTGTGACTCAGACATGCCAGCAGACGTGAGTCAGAGACAGTCCCCTTTGACCGACATACCAGGAGGTTCTGGGACACTGCACAGAGCACCTGAAAAGACTTTGGAGACGCCGGGATGGACAATTTGGGGCCTCAGTGGTGTCTGATGGTCTCGAGAATGTTATCTTGTTAGATGCATGTTCAGGAAGAGGACAGCGGGTTGGACCGTGTGTGTGTGTGTGTGTGTGTGTCTGCGTGTGTGCGTGCGTGCGTGCGTGTCAGGCCGTCCATGCTTTAGTACTAAATAAAAGAGGGACACTGAAGACTGAGATTGACGATTATTTGATTTAAGTTTGAAATAGGACAGTATTTCTCATCAATAAAACCAATATTTTCCATGTTTTAGTTTTAAAAAGGTAGTAATTAAAAGTATGGCTGTAATGCAGGTGTATATTTCCTGCCACCTTGTGAATGTTTGTGGGTTGTGATTTGCATGTCCATGTTGGACCCAAAAAATACCTATTATGCTTTTTAGATTTTGAATTTGAATTGATGTACAAAGTACAAAAACCCATTTCACCCCAAATGGAGCTCTGTCTCCCACAGAGCACTTTTTCGGTCTAAAAACGCCTCGCCCACATTCCTGTTTGAGATTCCTCCATTAGTGATGGCACTGATAGAGAAAGCCAGCCCAGTTTTTTCATCTGAGCTGCCCATGGGTGCTGGGGCTTGTTTGAAATTGGGTGACCAATCACAACAGAGTGGGCCAGCTGACCAATCAGAGCGGACTGGGTTTTCCAGGAAGGCGCGCCAAGATCCCAGACAGAGGGTTTCAGACAGAGGAGCTGCAGCAGTATGCATGGGCATAAGATGTTTATTGGACATCAAAGCATGTAAATCTGTTCTAGTAAACTCCAAGATTACAAATATGATGCTGAAGAGACGTATAATAGAGAGAAAGCTTGAAAGCTTCATGTCCGTGAGTGTGGAAATGCCCAAAACAGCAACATCAATTATTTAGGTACATTGATTGATTCATTGATTGATTTTAAGTGCACCACATGGTTCTCAGCTGTTGTAAGCACCAACAGCTCAGATGGAACAGTTCACAATCTCAACTTCTGTAGTCATTTCTTTCATTGATTATCCCTATAGTTGGCTAATGTTGAACAGTTGAGTACTGATCCATTAGTCGATGATGTTGCATTAATACAATCAGCATCTTGAGCCTCACAACCACCAGGTCGTTGTGAAACATAACTACTCCAAACCAACAATGTGAAAAAATGACAATAGTATTGTCACACAACGGTCTCTTGGGTCTGTGAAATCTGCCAGATGAATAACGACTTGGACATGGTCTATATCTACCACGGTCCACTTAGACTAAGATTTCTCTTTATTAATCCTTTTGGGATGACTCCAGCAAGGAAATTGAAATTTCCAGCATCTGTTTTAGCAAAAAGAATACAGTATAGAGACAAAAAAAGAGGAAGACAGTATAAATATAACAGTAATAATAATAATAACAATAAAAAAAACTTTGGCTATAAAAAAAAAAAAACCTTTCTGTGTGGAGTTTGTATGTCCTCCCCGTGTTTGCGTGGGTTTCCCCCGGGTGCTAGGTAGGACTACAGCTGAAAACTAGCCAATTGGCTAACACTGGTGCATTTACAGAAATGTTGCTCAATGGGCATTGTCCTAATCAAATAAATAATATTAAAGTGTGTCAAACCCTTTAAGGGTTAAGTGACTTGACACTTCACTTCAGTCCAGTGACGAGCAAACTCAATTCCGGCTGGAATTTAAAGTTGTACCTCTTAATCCTAACATGGCACCTTTTTATTAAGTTTTAAGGTGTAAAAATGAAGGGCCTCTCTTCCATGCTGAGGGTTTAAATTCCAAGTCTTCCATGTATTAAAGGGGTTAGGACGCTAAAGCTTTCTGCCAGTAGAGTGTTCAGTGTATACCTGCATCCTCACCGTACAGTTAGCAGACAACAACAAGCCATGAATCACTGGATGTTTTTCCCCCCCCGCTCAGTGCTGAATCATAGAGTCAACACTGCAGTCTCAGCTGCAGCTTTCCCAACACATTTGTGTGAGTGATCAAAGTGTCACAGTTCGCCGGTGGGGAGATTTATGCCCCTGTTGTTGTGGAACCATTTTCAGCCGTACACCTTTGGTCTGTTGTTTTCCCGAGCCTTTCTGCGGAGGTATAGTGTTCCAGGATATTGACGAATGCTTTTCATGCTGCTCCGTGTCACTGTGGTTTCCAGCTTCTGTGTTTTGTGCGTTGAACTTTATTAGAAGTATGTTTTGGGCAGAGAAGTAAAGAGTGTAATCTGTCTGCCACTGACACACACACACACACACACATCAGAGGGTTTAGCTCAAGTCTTTGCTACCTGTATAAGTGCAGGTTAGTAAAGCCCTTAAACACAGGTGTGTGTGTGTCTGTGTGTGTCTGTGCGAGCTATTCAGAAGTTCCTACCAGGGTTGTCTGTCAACAGGTTAAGCAACACTCAAGCCACGCCCCCCCCCGAGCCTCTCCTGTGCTCCAGGCTACACAATCCCTGCTGTTGTTCCTGCTGTTAGTCATGGCCCGAAGGCAGGAATTCCTCAGCTGGGATCATCACTTGTTAAAGCAGCAGCACCGAGCAGGGCACCTAAAGCTGGGGCGGCTAGGAAAAGCTAGATTTTGCCCATTACATCTATGTCTATTTATGATTTGACATATTTATAGTGGGAACCTTAAAGGTCCCATATCATGCTCATTTTCAGGTTAATAATTTTATTTTGGGTTTCTACTAGGGCATGTTACATCAAGAACACTTTATTTTTCTCATCCTGTCTGCATTCACCCTCTTCTGAAAATGCCCAGTCTGCTCTGATTGGTCAACGTTTCTGGGTCTGAGTCTCTGTGCTGTCATTGCAGCTGGGGAATGACTCATATCTATCAGAAAGCACTATTAGGGCCTTCAGGGACCATTTGGATAGAGTTGCCTTAATGAAAACCTCTATGAATTTATAGGAAAAACACAAGCAGAGACAGTGAGGGACATCTACCACAAACAGGGTCTCTAATGGGTGTGATGAACATTTAGGGAAAGTCTTGGCATTGCATTTTGCAAAAGATTGGAGTAGAATATTTATATACCCTGACTTTTAGTCCCTAGTATTGGTAAACCTCTAAATCAGGGGGGGGGGTCAAACATAGGGCTCGTGGGCCAGAACTGGCCCGCCAAACGGTCCGATCAGGCCCACTGGATGACTTTGCAAAGTGTGAAAATTGCAGAGAAGTAGAATATCCAAGTTTTTTTTCCGTAAATGTACAACTTTAATCTTAGAAATTCTAGAGTTTTTTTCTCAGACTATTACCCCCCTTTTTCGGGTTGATAACATTATTTCTTTCTTTCCTACGTTGGGCCATAAAACGCTGTCGTAGCACAATCAACTTGTGTTTGCCAACACCAAACTGACAAGAACCTCAGTGGCAGATACAGTTTCTGATCTTTCTGGAATGGTGTACTGGTCTGGCCCACTTGAGATCAAACTAGGAGTCTACAATGAGATTGACGCCTCTACTCTAAAGTCACTGGAAACTACAACTAACTTCCCATAATGCAACTCCGTAGTTTCTTACCTAATGGTTGGGTATGCTCCAACAGAGTTAATTCGTAAGACTGAACATGTCGGAGGTGTTTATAGCTTTTCCGAATAGTCCCTCTTGGAGGTGGAGGCGAGACACCGTGTCCTTTAAATATGGGCATTAGGGTGCGCATTTTTTACCCCGTCTCTCCTGGAAGTCACAGTGTTGCACTCTGTTGTTCACAGGAAACAGTCAAACCCAGATTACTGTCTCACCCCCACACACCTGGCCAATCACAGCGTGAAGTGACGTGTAAGGTTGGATTGTTCCAGAACTGTTTGGACTTATTATCAGGGTTATTCAGAGCCACAGAAGACACGATGCAGCTGTTAAACTGATCGGGATGAACAACAACATCAGTGGAGGATCTTTGAACCTTAAGGTTTGACGAGCACTTTGATCATTCTCCTTCAGTTTCATACATTCAGAATCCCCAGCACTAAGGTCTACCTCCGAGCTCGATTTCGGACCATAGAACATTAGAGCACATCCGTGATCCCACAGAGCAGGGAGTATTATGATGGGTGACTGATAGAGAGTCTACTCTGCACACATGCTGTCAGCGTCAGTGTCCTGGCTGCAGGAGCGGTTGCACTCACAACTCTTGACGTGCCAGGTCAGGAAGAGAGGGAGGGGTGGAAAGGAAGGACAGACTGAAGGACAGACTGAAGGAGAAAAAGGTGGAGGCTAGGAGAGAGAGAGAGAGAGAGAGAGAGAGAGAGAGAGAGACAGAGAGAGAGACAGAGAGAGAGACAGAGAGAGAGACAGAGGAAACGGATTGCCATGATTTGTTGTTTTTTCAAGAATCTGGATTTGTGTGTGTGTGGTGACACCTCTGGAATGTGAGGTAATAGGATAGTTGTGTGTTTGTATGTGGAGACAGTGGAATGGTGTAGTAAGTGTGTCTTTGTTTGTGTGTGTGTGTGTGTTTGTGTGTATGAAAAGAGAAAGAGGGGAGTCCGGGGGGGGTGGGGGGGGGGACAGGCCTAGGCTCGCACACCTCAGCTATGCAATGATACACACAGTTTGTTACACAAGGACACAGGGGGAAGTTACTGGAACACTGAAACGTTCAATCCCACAGAAGTTAATTTTACATTCTAGTGGATATTTCCAAAGGTTTCCAGATGGGAATTAAATGCTCAACAGATCTGGAATCAAAAATACACAATATATATAAATATATATATATATATATATATATATATACACACACACACACACTGCCGGCCAAAAGTTCCATTATAGACAGAATACCAGCTGAGATCAGTTGCATTGTGTTTTTAACCAGGGCAGTAATCAGATTACATTATGTGCTTACATAATTCCAAAAGGGTTCTCCAATGTTTCCTCAGGTAGTTTTTTAAAATGTTATCAGATTAGTGAACAGAATGAGCCTTTGGAACACTGGATGAATGGTTGCTGATAATGGGCAATATAGATATTGCATTAAAGACCAGCCCCCCCACTCAGATCAGCTGGTATTCTGTCTAGAATGGAGTGGAATGGAAATTTGTAAATGACCCCAAACTTTTGACCCGTAGTGTATACTACTGGTACTGCTGGTACTACTATACGTACTGAAGCTCTTTCAAGTGGTCTGTTTATATGAAACTATTTGGATATAGTATATCTTAAATATAGTTTAAGTCAAGCAAAAATGTCAAATGTCTGGTTGTGTGAGGATCTTTTATTTTTGGCATTTAAAGCAAGTGCTACGTTCTTTTTTTTCACTTAAAACATTAGGTCAGACATGTCACACAAATACAGTCAAGTACAGTAAAAACTACCTGAGGCAAACTAAATACACAACAGAACACACACACACACACACACACACGCACGCTGTGGGAGGACATGCACTCTGGGTTTTTTAATGACTGTTTTCTATCTTGTGTGTGGGGAGACAGATCGTTGCATGTTTGTGTGTGTGTGTGTGTCTGTGTGTATGTGTGTGTATGTGTGTTTTATCACCCATTACAGCTCCAACACAAGTCCTGTTATGCTCACATTGCATCTTTAGTTTTGTGCTACTTGTCGTTAGGGACACCTTTTGCCGACTGTCGGGATGAGAGGAGCCGCTCTAGACTGTACACGCAAGACATAAATATGCAAACAGTCGGTTAAATAAGTTTAATATTAATCATGTAATGGCAAACATTGTAGTCAAGCGCCAGGATTTGATGGAGTTTCAACAGGCAGAGCAGAGCACCCAGCCTGGTCCGGGTCCAGGCCCAGGCGAGTGTGTGGCACTGAAGTTAAGTTCTCTGTGATCGCTCATTTTAAATGTTGGTGCAGCAGAATAAACAGCTGCTGACAATAATCTGTACAGTCATATCATTATGGTTTGGTGGCTGTCTGTCCCCCTCCTCACCAGATGTCGGCTGTTTTTCCCGTGGTTCAGGTTACTGTTACTGTGGACCGAGATTTCACCTGAGACACACACTTTTTGACACCAGTCCCACTGTGCTCTGCCTAGCCTCGGCTCAGCCAGGCTCCCTCCAGGCTGCAGGGAGAACTGAGCTGTTGCTGGAGACTGACTGCAGGAGAGCTGGCAGATGGACAGAGCAGACGAACAACAAGAGAGAAGAAAGAGAAAGAGCAGAAATGAGTTGTGACTGCTGCAGAAATGGCAGCATGGGTAGAATTGAGTTGGAGAGAAACACACAGAGAGGGTGCCATAAAGAGACAGACAGACAGACACACACACACACCCCCACACCCACACACACACACACACACACACACACATACACGGTACATAAAACCTCATGTGGCAAGCTAGTATTTGTCCCCAAGGGTCAACTAGGAGGCAAGAGACAATGGATGTTAAGCGCCACACACACACACACACACACACACACACACACACACACACACACACACACACACACACACACACACACTTACACAGGCACGCACACACACACACACTTACACACGGACACAGATGAGCGACCTGTCTGTACGGAGCTCGCTCCACCAGCTGTTCACATTATTTTCTCCTCACTGGACATCTCTCTCTCTCTCTCTCTCTCTCTCTCTCTCTCTCTCTCTCTCTCTCTCTCAGTTTCTTTCTCTTTCTCTCTTTTTCCCTGTTCAGCAGTTGGAGGGGTTAGATATTCTATTTAAAAACAACTTGACAAAAATTATGTTTCCTAGACCTAATTATTTTAGTCTCGGTTATAACAAAAAATGCATATCACATTAACTAGTCGTTATTATATGGTTAATGCTGCCACTTCCTGTGATGAAGTATCTAATCTAACAGCAGCTCACTTCACAGACATGCCTTAGTAGGCCAGCCAATCACATGCTGTTAGGACGGCATCAGCTCATTTTCAATCAGTCATCTGCTTATTATTTTTCATAGTCTGAAATGTCAGATATTCCCAAGATCTCAATGTCTGTCTACGCTGACGTCATGATATAAAACAGAGAAAAGCAGCCGAATGGTGATAAATGATTCCAGCATCACTTTGTGTGTTGGATTTGTAAAAAAAAAAGAAGAAAAAATCTCTCCTCTGCATCTCTTTTGTCAGCCCTCTGCTCTCTCTCTCTCTTTTATCTCCCTGACGACACAACGCCGTTGGTGTGGCGGTGTCGCCTGGCGGCAGCCGGTTACCCCAGCAACCAGTCAGTGTGGCAACACCACATTGTTGGGGCCTGATTGTGCAGGGATTTATCCCGAGAGGTCTGGGTAATGTGATTTAGCTCCCACTGAGTTCCCATTTCTCCACACTCCCAGACTGCCGCTGCTGACTGGACTCCAGTAAGTGTCCACTTGACGGCTTTCTCACGCTGATTAGCAGACGAGGATGTTCGCAGGCGTCCAGCCATGTCAACATACAGCTGATTGGGCTTTTTAGAGGATGAAACTGTGGATTTAGTACTCAAAGTGCCCGATAAAAGTTCACCTTTTAAATTCAACGTGCATAGATCAGATAGAATGCAGCTTTAAGGAGTCTCCCCCTCCTGCAGGAGATCAGATATAATGCAGCTTTAAGGAGTCCCCCCCTCCCCCTGCAGGAGATCAGATATAATGCAGCTTTAAGGAGTCCCCCCCTGCTGGAGATCAGATATAATACAGCTTTAAGGAGTCTCCCCCTGCAGGAGATCAGATATAATGCAGCTTTAAGGAGTCTCCCCCCTGCTGGAGATCAGATATAAAGCAGCTTTAAGGAATCCCCCCCTGCTGGAGATCAAATACCAATGCAGCTTTAAGGAGTCCCCCCTGCAGGAGATCAGTATAATGCAACTTTAAGGAGTCTCCCCCTGCTGGAGATCAGATATAATGCAGCTTTAAGGAGTCCGCCCCTGCTGGAGATCAGATATAATGCAGCTTTAAGGAGTCTCCCCCTGCTGGAGATCAGATAGAATGCAGGTTTAAGGAGTCTCCCCCCCTGCTGGAGATCAGATAGAATGCAGGTTTAAGGAGTCTCCCCCCCTCCAGGAGATCATATATAAATCAGGTTTAAGGAGTCCCCCCCTGCAGGAATTCAGACAGAATGCAGCTTTAAGGCACTTATGCATTTGCAGCACTTTGCCAAACTGCATGCTTTGTCCATTAATTATTCTATGGTATAAATACTGAATACTAAGACATTTGTGGCTACACATTGCAAACCCAAAGTCAAAGCGTCAACTCTAATTCACTTGTGTGCATTTTTTTCATTGCATTGCTTTCTGCGGATGGAACATGTGAGTGTCTCTCAGAGGTGTTCACAGGTCTGAAACTTTGGAACTGATCCAAAATGTAACGCTCCCGTACTGTAAGTTGCTTGTTCAAGCAAGTGTGAGGAAGAGTGGTGGATGGGTTGAACAAACAGGACTTTCACCCAGAAGTCTGGAAAGCAAACAGCAAATTAATCTCACTTCATGGGACAAACAGACATCATGTTCTGCATCACATGCCTAACCGCAAGTGAAGTAACATAAAAAATGTACTGATTTTAACCCAAGCCTAACTTATTATAAGTCATTTTGGTGCCAAAACTTAACCATACTGGGACCATTTCTTAATATTAATGACTGTTACTTTCTCTGGTTTAGATATGAGGATGGACCAACGCACAGCAGCTAGCGTTGCCGGTCTGCGTACACTAAAGGATGAGTCTGTGTTACCTTATTTGACAGAAATTGAGGCATGTACCTGTCATGTCTGACAATTTGACACATCTCTTGAGACGTTTCGAGAGGATTTGAATTGTTATTTTTATTCTCTGTTCTTAACTTTTCGGCGCTGGTGATTTTCTTCTGGGGCTGGGTGAAACCGCTTTTGGGAGGCGTCAAAAATCTCTCCGCTGCACGCCGAATGGGTGTTTCTTATAAAATCCTCTGGTCGCTGTGGTTGGATCGGAGTCTGAGCTGATCTCTTGTTTGAGTCGAACACATCAGAAGCACCTCACCCATCCTGGATCCAATAACATGTCCCCACGACCTGACCGGGCCACACTGCATGTTGCTTGGCATGCAGCAGTTGTTCAGCAGAGGTGAGAAGACCACTCAGCTGTGGAATCTAGTCAGAAAGCATAGAAATATTTAGCAAGTGTAGGCATATTCTGTCCTGAGAGGGTCTGGAGCCTCACATCTCTGCTTTCCTACAGTCTGCCAGGATTCCCACAGTCCCTCTGTTTTTGCAACCATAGATATTAATAACACAATAGATATGGCATGTCATTTGACTTGCCATTCTGGGATAGAACCATGTGGCGGCCATCTTACCTGGGACAAGTTTTAAAATTGCTGCAAATGGCATCTATGGTCCAGCATGCTCATGTTGTCTTTATAATCCTTGTACGTTTCCACCAACACATCAACACAATACATTTATTTATGCTAAGTGATGAGCATGAGACAACTTTCCCTTTCTAGAAGGATCCAAAAAAGACTCAGATAGTATTTGGATCATTATAGCTCAAAGAGAACAAATCATGCGTTCAATCATGAAGATAAATGTGCATTTATATTGCAGATAATAATTCATTTTTTTCAAATTTTCCTGAACTTAATATAGTCTTTGGTATTCTAAATGGCTAATTTATTTCATTAAGAAATATCTTGAATGTAGAAATCCTACATAGATTCAGTATTGTGGCATATAGGCAACTGATTACACCAGATGGATGGATGGATGGATATTATATAAATGATTTCCCCATAAACCCTGTGACTTCCTGTCCGCTGGCGTGGGCTTGGTTTTGCTGAGAGGACATGAGAGATTTCTGTCAATGAGGAGTTGTTTTCACTTGATTCTACAACTCGAGCTGATTCTTTAATCTCAACAAACTCAAAGAGACAGAAATAGCGAGAGCATGAGAAGTTATTCAGGGTGATTCTGAGAGCTCGGGGTCGAGTCACTGACTCATCCTCCAATCAGAAGGCTGTGTGAATCATCCTCATGCACTTCCTGTTTCTCTGGACTCTGGAATGGACTAACGGGGGGGATTTCTGTGTTCTGTGTTCTGTGTGTGTGTGAATGTGAGTGATTCCTGCCCAGGTGTCCACTTCATAAAGAGCTGTTTTTATTTCAACGTTTCCATGTCTGCATTTTTATAGATAACGACATTCTAAAATTGGCCTTGTGTTGGTGCAATCCTTCAGTGTTGTGTGTGTGTGTGTGTGTGTGTGTGTGTGTGTGTGTGTGTGTGTGTGTGTGTGTGTGTGTGTGTGTGTGAGTGACAGTTTTGAATGAATTTGCCGGGGGTTTCGAAAAATGCTATTTGCCAATAGATGTTGTTTCTTTGTGGGATTTTGTCTCTTTGTGTAGTCGTGTTGTGTCTCTTTTTGGTCATTTTCATTTTTTTGGGGTTGTTTTGGGCCTCTTTGGTAGTTTTGCATCTGCTTTTCACATAATTTTGGACCATTATTATTTCCGTATCTGTGTCTAAAATGTTGGAAGAAGCTAAAGCAAGTAACATAAATAACACGTACAAAGTTTAAAGACAAAACTAAAGAAGTCCGACTGGAATCATTAGATCTGAGAAAAGTCTTTTCAATTGCATTCCTTTGGTTTAGGCGGTGCCCAGAACGGCTCGGCGGCTGCACCTTAACCTTAACATGGCGGGTAAAACCCGTGACAGTGCCTCGGTAACCATGTTCAATATTTCTCTATAGAGAACGGCAGAGACGAGCCAGAGAGGTGTGTTCAGCACTCCCACTGGAAGCAGAGCTGGTTGGCTCTGGAGTGTGTGCACAAACAGTCACTGATACTGGAGAAACCCCGGGGGGGGAGAGAGAGAGAGAGAGAGAGAGAGAGAGAGATAAGGCACATACAGAATATCTGACTGAGTGCAACAGTGTGAATCACTGACTCCATGTCAGAGTAACCCAGCGGCTGCAGTTGCTGTTTGATCAACACATTCCCCAGCCCACCCCCCCCCCACCCCCCCCCACAGCACGTCACAAAGCAAAGCTTGGTCAGGTGCCTGATGCACATGTCGGTGTAAGGTATAAGGGTGAATGCCGATCCCCAATCAGTTAAAAAAAGACCAAAATCCTCTCAGATCCGGTACTCTGATCGAGATCGGGACATCCATAGTTTCCGCTGCTGCCACTGCAGCGCATACTTTAGAGTAAGACAGAAACGTGACATAATATTACCTTATTTTATATTATAACGGCTAATATTCACACTTATGAATCCACCCTCAAGTCCACGTCTCTGGTTATTTTACTGTGAAACACTACTCCAGAGCTTCTGGTCTATTTGGCTATTGTTGTGGATAACTGCTCAAAGCGAAATGAATGTTTGGAGCAACTTCTGGAGGAAGTGGACACACATAGACACTCCTTGGTGTTAATGACCTCAGGGACACCAGCTGGTTACTCACAGCTCTCTTTACATGCAGCCCAGCACATCTCACATCCTTAATGCAACAAGACATCTGTCTCCCAACAGTAACGCTCAGTCTCATTGCACAGCCTAAAACAACACCGACAACACGTAGCAGTACAATACGGATCACTATTGTCTTTGTAAAAGTCCATCGTTGCATTAACTAAGTCTCCACTACCATAGAAAGTTCACTTCTTTATTGAATGGATTTTGCACAGTGTATGTCACAGAAATTAATCAGAGATTGATTTGTTTGCCATTTCTACAGAGTAATTCCAAGTGCACCAAATAAAACTCATGTAATTTATTGTCATTTCTCAGCACTTTACATTCATTGAAACACAATTTGTCCTCACCCTTTAACCCAGCGCACCACCCACGTGCAGAACAAAACTCTACATATTCACTATATATGCGTCTACAGGACAGATATCGAAAAAGTACAATGTAAGTCTAGTTCTCATCCACATCATACCTTATATCCTCTTGCAATACAATGGCAAATAATCTTTTTCGCATATCTGATTATCCTTCTTCAGCAGATGTGTCCAGACATCCAGCATCCAGAGCCCCTTCCTGTTATGTTTTTTGAGCTTCTGATTTCAATAATAATAATTTATAGCTGACATGGTTCAAAGATGGCAAAGAAAAAGTTCAATTTCCTCATACAAACTTCTTAAAATGACATCTACTTTCTTTCTCATTGAAAAATATGAAAATTCAAATAACTTTACTGAAAAGTCCAGTTTCAGTATACAGTATGTGAGCGTGCATGAGTGTGAGTGAGTCTGTGTGTGTGTGTGTGTGTGCGTGTGTGTGTGTGTGTGTGTGTGTGTGTGTATATGTGCGTGGGTGGGTGTGTGTGTGTGTGTGTATGTATATGTGCGTGGGTGGGTGTGTGTGTGTGTGTGTATGTATATGTGCGTGGGTGGGTGTGTGTGTGTGTGTGTATGTATATGTGCGTGGCTGGGTGGGTGTGTGGGTGTGTTTAGCCGGCACAGGCCGTACTACCCTGTAATAGTCAGAGACGGAGGAAAGCAAGCCGAGTTCAGACGTGGATGACAAATATTGGTTTAGTTTCAAAGAGACTGAAGGGAGGTGTTTCTTTTTGCACGCTGTGTGTGTGTGTGTGTGTGTGTGTGTGTGTGTGTGTGTGTGTGTGTGTGTGTGTGTGTGTGTGTTTGCTGTGTTGTAAATGAATGATGATAATGTATGCAGTGTGATAGGATCCCCAATCTGTTCACTAAATGTTGGAAAACTGCAGGTCAGAATGTTAATGTTAATCCCACTCATATTGATTGAACCGTATTTATGGTTTTATGTTGGTTTGTCAATCCCAGATTTTACCCACGCTCGATCAGTTATAGCAGTTCATTGTCCTTCTGCTTTAACCTCTCTCAGGCTGCATGCTAACACACGTAACATGCATGTCATTTATGAAAATGAATTAGGATATGGCTGTTGCTGTCATTCTAATTATGTGCACAGCTGTTGCTGGTAGTTTTCTCTTTTCGTCACATGGAAGGACAGACACACTCCCCATGGCTCAACACACAGTGGCTGGGCTCCAACTACATACTACATACTCTTTCTAAGTATCTTTAAAAAGCCTTAATTTATAGGACAGATGAAGACATGAAAGGGGGGGAGGGGGGGGGGAAGGACATGCAGCAAAGGGCCGCAGGTTGGAGACCAACCAATATAACTCTATATATGGGCGCCCGCTCTACCAACTGAGCCATCTGGGCGCCCGTGTAGAGGTGGTATTAAAGTTTAATCTTCAATAGAAATTGCGGTTTTGTCATGTAACGTGATGACATCATCAGGAGCGTACAACGTGATAATGGGAAAGACTTTTTAAGAATTTAAGATTGCTTTAAACATGTACGTCATGTAAAGAATGACCTCCTGCGGCGAACAGTGCATGGCAACAATGTCCATTATGTCTCTAATATGTCCCTGTCCTTCTCCTGCAGAACGTGCTCGCCAAGGCGCTGTACGACAATGTGGCGGAGTCTCCGGACGAGCTGTCCTTCCGTAAGGGGGACATCATGACGGTGTTGGAGCGGGACACGCAGGGTTTGGATGGCTGGTGGCTCTGCTCGCTCCACGGTCGCCAAGGCATCGTCCCCGGCAACCGCCTCAAGATCCTGGTGGGCATGTACGACAGCAAGCAGCAGCAGCAGGCCACGCCTTCCACGCCAGAGCCAGCCACTTCCTATCCCTCCTCCCAGCGATCCCTCCCCCCTCTGAGCGCCTACGCCCAACCTTCCCCCTCTCCGTCATCGGCCGCCAGCGCTACTTCCTCCTCCGGGTATCCCAACAAGCCCCTCCACTCGGCACAGTACACGCCGATGCGTCCGGCCTACTCCACCCCCAGCCCCGCACAGCCCAACGCTGACTCCATCTACATGATGCCTCCCTCCCACAGCCCCAAACCCAGTCCACAAAGTGTGTACCAGATCCCCTCTGGCCCAAGCGGACTCCCTCCAGGACCCCCCAGCAAGGCCCAAGCTCGGGCCCAGAGACAGTACCAGGATATCTACCAGGTGCCCCCCTCTGTAGGCTCAGGGCCTGGCCAGGGAGCGACCCCGGCCGGGGGGACAGGAGTGGGCCAGGATGTGTACCAGGTGCCCCCCTCCCTGGATAAGAGGAGCTGGGAGAACAGCAACAAGCCACTGGGCAAGGTATGGAAGTGAAGTAAATCTGTGGCGAAACATTAATGGATGCATAAAGTTTTATTTCAATTCTGTGTCATGCCAAATATTTGGCCGATCCCATATGGGATTACAAGACCCCACCAGCTGGTTTAAAGGTCCCATGGCATGAACATTTCACTTTATGAGGGAACACAGCAAATTTGACTGCTGGAGATGTGACTAAGGTCTATATAAAAGAGACTTCAGATACAGTATTAGGGGACCACTAAGGTCTATATAAAAGAGACTTCAGATACAGTATTAGGGACCACTATGCTGGTCTATATAAAAGAGACTTCAGATACAGTATTAGGGACCACTATAGTGGTCTATATAAAAGACACTTTAGATACAGTATTAGGGGACCACTAAGGTCTATATAAAAGAGACTTCAGATACAGTATAGGGGACCACTAAGGTCTATATAAAGAGACTTCAGATACAGTATTAGGGACCACTAAGGTCTATATAAAGAGACTTCAGATACAGTATTAGGGGACCACTAAGGTCTATATAAAATCATCCAAAGAGCTCCATGTCGTGGGACTTTTAACAGACATCTTCCAGTCTCGCATATAGAAAAATCGCGTGGAGAAATACATAAATAACAAAACAAAGAAGAAAAAATGAATTAAATGAGCAAAACATTTGAAAAAAACACCAAAACTGTATATACAAACAAATATCTTTAAAGTATTTAGGTACAGAGCATTTGGTCTCCTCTCCCAGGCTTTCTCAAGATAACTAATTATGTTTCACATAACAGCCTTCTCAATCAATATCTGTTTTTATCTTGCTAAACATAAAAGGAGACAGGCAAAGACATATTTTAATATTGAGGAATTTGTCTCTTTTCTTTCCATAACATGACATTTTTTCTTTGATAGAGTTGCATAGTTAAGAGATTAGTTCTCAACTATTAAATTTGTGGCCAACTATTTTGATAATAATGTTTTGTGTGACACTACATGAATAACTGAAATGAAACAGAGAAGAAAAGGAATGAAGGGGAGAGAGAATGTGTTGTTGAAGTCGGTTTCTAAATGAAACATCTTGAAGCAGAATAGATCATGTAGTGTAATTGCTCCCGGCCCGAGCTGTGGATGTTTGTGTATCATGCGCACACACTTCCTGCTATTGTCACTACTTTCTGGTGTGCGTCTATTTTCCGTCAAAGACAAAACTCAAGGTTGGTCTTTGTGCTGGGTGATAACGGTTGCAGACTGTTGGTGGCTATCTGCCAGACAGTCCTAGATCTGCAGTGGTGTACCACAGGGTCGGAGCCTTCACCTGGCTCTTATATTCTCAGGGTCAGTGGAGAGATTCAGGGAGTTTTTACATGGCGCAGTTTGTATTATGGCGTGTTTCCACTGCATGGCACCTACTCGACTCTGCTCGCCTTTTTTGGTTTTCCATGACAAAAAAAGTCCCTGGGACCTGCTAACAGGTACTTATTTTATTTTTTATTACCACCTCATTTGAGGTTTCAATCGAGCCGAGGCGATACAACGAGAGAATCGTCACTATTCACTGCGTCATCATTGCTAGAGAAACACATCCGCCGTGTTTAAGTTGATGAGCCAGCAGAAGTTGAAGTTGCAAAATTGCCGCACTTTTCATTTTGATTGGGTTAGCGCTCACACTGCACTTTGTCAGATACCAATCATTTAAAATAATGTGCTGTATTTTATATAGCGCTTTTCTAGTCTTAACGACTACTCACTCTTTTACATAGTTCAGGAACCATGCAGCGTTGCCACACATTCATACACTGTGGCCGAGGCTGCCGTACAAGGTGCCACCTGCTCATCACACACACTCACACTCCGATGGCGCAGCATCGGAGGCAACTCGGGGTTCAGTGTCTTGCCCAAGAACACTTCGACATGGGACTGCAGGGCCAGGGATTGAACCACCAACCTTCCGATTGGCAGGCAACCGCTCTACCACTGAGCCACAGCCGCCCCAAATAAGCGTCACACGGTGGAAACGGTCCCTGGTTTGTTGGACGGATTAAGAGAAAGATGGAGCAACAACTAACTAATAATCACTTGGGTTGTTTGGTTCTGCTTTAGTGTTGCTAATATTCTACTATAAGGAGGCGAACAATGTGAGCAGCTGACAGACAGCGGGTGAAGGAGAGGGCGGCCCTGATGAGGGACGGATGATGTGTTGTCACCCAGACAACCAGTGATGTGTGCTCACAGTAGCTTATAGATCGGAATGTTATCATCTCTTAAATCATGTACAAGTCTGTAAATTGAGTGAGAGTGTGAGATTGAAACTGCAGGCTTGTATGCTCTGTTTTTTTTTGAGTTTTCTGCCTATATTTGGGTTGGATCGTGCTTTCAACTAAAGTGAACTGAACTCTAAAAAGCACTTGGAAGAGAAGGGATACAGTTTGGTTCCCATTAGAGTTTGAATGAGCTTTTACACCACCCCAAACCCACTGCACTATCTGACCCAACGCTCCAGCGTTCTGTTAAAATTCAGCAGACTGCTCAGGTGTGAAAGCACCCTAAGATGTTCTGTGCAGTGCCACACTGTGGTTGTATGTAGTTAGACTGTGTCCTCAAGGCAGGGTGTCACCATGGTGAATTACAACTCTTTCAATGCCATGCCGTCCTATTAAAGATCATTGGTGCTCAGCATGCTCTCTCACTCTGTCCCAAAATAGGACAACCAGCTTCTCTTCCCACATTCATATATAGCTGTTCTAAAAAAAAGTATTTTCAACACATATCCACATTTAGTGTCCAATAATGCTGTTGGAGAGATTGTTTCCCACAGAAATACAGTTTGGAGGGAAGCTCTGTTGACACGAGAACATTGTGAATTCATGATAAAGCGTTCGGTTCCCGAACATGAATTTATTATGAAGCAGTTTGAGACAGACAGACAGAGGAACACAGACATGTTCATTTGTTAAGGAACAGGGGAGCAGCTGGGCCCGACATCAGCGTCATCACACACACACACACACACACACAGCCTGTCATCTGCTGGCGCAGTAAAGTGCTTACTCACCCAACCACAAGATCAGAGCTGAATTATTAACAATCTTATTATTTCACTGGTCCTCCTCCTCATGCATGGACGCGCACGCTTGCATGCAAACTCTAACACACACACACACACACACACACACACACACACACACACACCACACACACACACACACACAGAGCCTAGTGTTTATTCTGTCAGTGTTTCTTCCTTCTTTTGTCCTCCGTAATGTCTCTTCCTCTCTACCTTTTCTGTCTCTCTGCTCTCTCCCCTATGTCTCTTCCTTCTTATCAAGCTGAACAGCTCGGCAGGTTGTTTCAGTCCAGCGGGGTACTGGGAAATGGAGTGTGAAGACTTAAATTAAATCAAACGCCACCATAGGACTCTAGCATGAGGACAATTCATTTTGTAGTTTGTAAGGAATTTTTTTATTTCCCTGTTTGGTGATAAAGTAGTAAACTCACAAGATGTCTTCCTGCTAAGTTCCAGTTACTTAAACTGCAAAAATAAATATTTCTCCATATGCTCAAGATGGGAAACAGCATGTGGGCAAATAGGAATGAAACAAGATCACGCTTTACTTGTGCACCAGCGAGTTATTGTGTGTGATCATATTTTTACCTCTTTTAACAGCAATTTTTGTACGTGGAGGAGACCGAGCAGAAGTGAATGTCACAATAGTCATTATTCAATAGTTTCTCTCATAGTCCAAGGTAATGTCTTTAAAGGTCTTGTTTTACCTGATCATGGAAAATTACTTTAGCGACTAATCAAAATAGTTTATCAAAATATAGGCAATTATTTTCCTGTCAGACTTATTGTTCAACAGCTTGATAAAGCCCAAGTGGTTACATGTTCCTAAAAAGGGCTACACCGTAGCTGCCTTAAAATTATGATCCGGATTTGTTGCAGAACAACAAGGACCCACGAGATCTCGCGAATTCATGTAGAATAGAACCACAAAACCACCACCAGTTTGTTCCCATCCAGAGGAGTAGAGGGGAAACCACTCTGTGCTGTTTTCGAGGTGTAGTGCAGGGAGATATGAGCCGCCATGAGCACGCTGTATTTTATTTTGAAAATGAGCCGGATTTTGTTTCTGTGCTCGACTACCTGTGTCCCGCACTATCTGCCGTGTCCGGAATTGCTGCGGAGCTCTCCGGCATCCGGAAAAAATGGAAGCTCTGCGTATCTGCTCCGGAGGGCTGGGGACCACCGGAGCTGGGACGGAGTCGGGACGCAGCCGTTCCGCAACTGGTGGAAATTAGGAGTTACTATATCACAGTGTTGTGGTACTTCAGACCGGTCTCAAGACCACTTTTTGAAGGTCTCAGTCTCAGCTCGGAATCAGTCGCATTTTCACTCTCGGCTCGGATGAAGAGGACTGGGGATTTTATTTCAGGACCTGTCAAGACCACCACTGCAGGGATATCACCCAACTGCCTGTGCATTGTCTGATTTATTTAGTAACATCATTACTGTGATTGGATGTAAAACGTCCTGCTTCAAATGCAACAGCTTGACTCACTTGACTGATTTGAAATTTGCAACTGTCAACCCCCGATAAGTCTATTCCCATTAAAATCGTCACTAAAGTTATTTTTCATGCAGAAATGATCAAAACGCAGCAACATGTGCAACGTTTTACCACAGTCCCGGAAGCTACAAGTCGAACCAACCCGGGAATGTTATTATTAACTTGGCCCCACTTTGTCATGCCATGAAAAAAACAGGGAAGATACACAAGATGCCAATGATTTGAAGTATTTCTTACCAAAAGTATAAGGTGTGGAAATCAGTAGCATCCCTTGTGTTAAAGTGGACGTGTGTAAAATGTGTGTTGGGTGATTTTAATGCAAAAATGATCAATAGAACAGACAAAATAGAAGCAGGGCTTATGGTGTTGGCAGAGTAGGGAGAGCAAAGAAGGACCAAAGTCCAGGAAGCGGGGCCTTTTTTTTCTCCATCCATCAGAAGACACCTTGAACACAGTTGCACAGCGTTAGAACAAGTAGACGACAGCTAGCAGGGGCCGTCACAGGAATGGTTAAAGTAGTGGTGTTGCACACATGCCACAGAAAGTAAAATTTGCAGCTACCAATATCTTCTTGCCCCACCCTTACACCAACATTTCCATTTATAGCCCACATAAGATCTTCCATGACATAATGCCATGACGTCTCCTGAGATCACGCTCCCTGGAGGAGAAGCCTGTAGAATCTGGTGATTCATTGCCGGCGAAAACTAGCTTCTCTAGTTTCAGCATCACTCCTGCCTGAGATCACTCGGGAATAGAGGAATCATTTGTACATGTTTTGTTTCTTCCAAAAGTTCATATTTTTAGGTTTTAATGAATAGTGCAACCTGTAGCAGCCACTACCAATGCATCACTCTGGGTGTTGTCTGCCACGGCTGCATTAATAGTGGCATCCTAATTGCCTCTGAAGGGGGTTAGTGGACATGGAACAGTGACGTCCTACCCCGGCTCTGTATTCCCCAGGGAGAGAGTGAGCGGTGTCCCAGAGGTTAGTGTATGTTTACCTACATATACCTACCTTCTCCGGGGCTCTATGCAGAGCATTCATGTTGTTTATGGAAAGGAGAACCAGGAAAGGAGTCGGGGGATATCATCATACGATGTCATTGCGATTTTAAACATATCGAAATATTTTGCGATATATTGCAATTTAGAATCTTAAAAAAAAATTAGAAGTTAGAAAAAAATTCAACCTTCTAATTTTTCACAATTTCAAATAATGTCCCCAAAAGGAAACTTTGTCCTTATCTGTTTTATCGACACAGATACATTTCTCTGTTTGTTCATATCCCTTCAATGTTATTGCTGCAAAATGGAATTATCAAGCAGACAAAACGACCAACACATACATAGTAAAAGATCCATACTTGGCGTCTGTGTATCGATACAGTATTGCCACAGAAAATATTGCAATACTATGTTGTATTGTTTTTTTCCCCCAGCCATTAGTAGTAGAAAGGACCGAGTTAACTGCTGTACTAGACCTTCTGTTGTCAGTGTGTGTGTGTGTTGTGTGGTGTGTGTGTGTGTGTGTGTGTGTTGTGTGTGTTGTGTGTGTGTGTGTGTGTGTGTGTGTGTGTGTGTGTGTGTGTGTGTGTGTGTGTGTGTGTGTGTGTGTGTGGGTGTGTGTGTGTGTGTGTGTGTGTGTGTGTGTGTGTGTGTGTGTGTGTGTGTGTGTGTGTGTGTGTGGTGTGTGTGTGTGTGTGTGTGTGTGTTGTGTGTGTGTGTGTGTGTGTGTGTGTGTGTGTGTGTGTGTGTGTGTGGTGTGTGTGTGTTGTGTGTGTGTGTGTGTGTGTGTGTGTGTGTGTGTCGTGCGTGCGTGCGTGCGTGCTGCGGGTGCGTGCGTTCGTGCGTGCTGCGTGCGTGCGTGCGTGCGTGCTGCGTGCTTGCGTGCGTGTGCGTGCGGCACTGTATTTACCTTGCCGATGCCCTTCATGTAACGGTTGTTCTTACGCTCACTTACCTCCGCTCGCCTCCGCTCCGACAAACCCCCACTCAAAGACACACACTTGAACCGTGCCAGTTAGTCATTAGGAGATAAGGAATTCCTGCTGAGGGAAGACACACACACACACACACACAACATACACACTCTCTCTCTCTCTCTCGGGCTCTCTCTCTCTCTCTCTCTCTCTCTCTCTCTCTCTCTCTCTCTCTCTCTTTCATCCACACAGATGAGCAGTAATTGAAGAGTGATGAAAACAGCAGTGTTTGTTTAAGCGTGGAGAGAGAAAGATGGAGAGGCAGAGTCTCAGCTGCTGACGAAGGCTCCGGCTCGGCTCCACACACCAAATGGCCCTTTGTAAGATCGTCGAGGCAGACAGCAAATATCAGAGGCACACGACTGTCAACAGACCAACAGAGGTGCTAACACGGGCGATGTGAGGGGAATCCCAAACTGTGAGCCAAAGAAAAGAAAAGAAAGATTTCTCTGTTTTGTTTCGGTTGAACAGCACACAGAGAGCTCGGGCCATCTTGTTTTTGACCTGATCTCTCCAGAGTCTGGCAGGGGTCTGGACTTTCAATTCCTTTTTCTGATTCATGCACATGGATTAGGAATTTGTTCCCGCCAGTTACACGTGTGTGTGTGTGCATGAATTGACAGTATTATTAACTAGCGTTAAAGTTGATATTGGAAGTCACCGTTTTAAAAGGAAAAAGATTAACTCAAGGTCCACTTACTGTGTTATTGTTTTCCTAGAGCTTTTTTGGTCATAAATACACAGATGCTGCCTTGACTGTGTCAGCCCGTTGCTGCAACACGCAGTAAGGACTGAGCCTTGGTTTATGGGGCGCATGCTGAGCTACCGGGGCGCCCCAACGCCGCCGCCATCTCCACCGGGCAAGACTAGCTTGTAATCAAATACATTACATTTAAGTTGACATTGGAATGCGTAGTTTGGAGCTTTCAATTCCTCCTCTTCATCAGCGTATTGAGTTTGGGGACAGAATCTGGGTTGTGTGTCTGTGTGTGTTTGTGTGTGTGTGTGTGTGTGTGTGTGTGTGTGTGTCAGGAGGTCAGGCGGTCAGGCAGTAGTGTCAGCTGACACAGCTGTCATCAAAGGCATGGATGTGCTAGCAGGGGTGTGTCAACAGCCACGTGTCACAGTTTATCCCATCTTAACACACAGACAGACACACACACACACACACTCAGTTTAAGCTCAGGGTTTAAAATACTGACAGAGTGGAATTTGCATTGTATTGCATTAAAACAATCACTTTTGTGTGTGTGTGTGTGTGTGTGTGTGTGTGTGTGTGTGTGTGTGTGTGTGTGTGTGTGTGTGTGTGTGTGTGTGTGTGTGTGTGTGTGTGTGTGTGTGTGTGTCTGCCAGTGTGTGAGGCTGCACCACATGCTGAGAGATTAACTGGAGACTTATGAAGTCAACACGGCTGTCTGGCACACTCCCACACATATCTGCAGAGATGACTGTGCTCACACGCATGTACACACACACACACACACACACACACACACACACACACACACATATATGACTGAAGTAGGGCTGGGCAATATGAAGTATATTTTGTCAAATATAAATGTATAAAATGTCTATTTTGTACATATATTTATATTCATCATTTCTATCACGGCTGAACTGCGGCAAAGGAATATTTCCCGGGGAGTTGTGTTACTAATTGTGTGTGTGTGTGTGTGTGTGTGTGTGTGTGTGTGTGTGTGTGTGTGTGTGTGTGTGTGTGGTGTGTGTGTGTGTGTGTGTGTGGTGTGTGTGTGTGTGTTTAGCAACAGTGTTTATTCCTAATTGCCAAAGTTTAGGAGAACAATTTTCAAAAGCAACACATTTTACATATTATAGCAGCATACATATCCTAATAGCTCGAGTTGTCCTAAAAAATTGATGTCTATAACTTGATTGTGCATAACAGCAGTGTGTTTATCCAAGCATTATACACAAGGAGACCAGACAACCCAAAGATTGGAAAAAGTGTCTGGAATGCCCATTCAAACAGGAGTTCACATTCCTGAGAGGGAGATGGATAAACCCAAATGACAATAGAGTCTGGTGTAGGGTGGTCTCCCCTCTCGCTGGTTAATACCTTCTGGGAATGTGGATGTTTTTGTGAGTAGGAATGACCAACACACAAGAGCGTTCAACGAGAGCAAGATGTTTCCAACAATATGACCCCCCCCCCCCCCCCCCCCCCCCCCCCCCACACACCACCACACACACACCACCACACACACACACACACGCTCCCAACTCAACAGCCCCTAGCTAACACCAATATAATGACATTCTAATGAATCAATATTTATTTCATCACCAGTCCTTTCCTGTAATCTCGAGGTGGGTCAGTCCATCTGGATTTTGCTAGACAGCCAGTCTGAGAGCACACACACACACACACACACACACACACACACACACACACACACACACACACACACACACACACACACACACCAGTCATGCCATGTGGTGTTGGAATCCAGTTCAATTTAGTGGGGGTAGAGTGTGTTGGCTCTCACTTGGAGACATGCCCCCCCCCCCCCCCCCCGTGTTAAGACCCCTGCACTGTCGCTTGGTGCCTCTGTGTGTGTGTGTGTGTGTGGGGGGGGCCACATAGCTGGCATGGCATTCAAAGGCTGTGACTCCAACTGTTTTTGTTTTTTCTCCACGTCTGTGTCTCTCTCTCTCTCTCTGTGATCCCGAGCAGCAGTGTCACACTTCACCAGGAGTTACAGGGAGTTGAAATCTATGTCGCAGTAACCTCGGTTCTGTCGGTGGTTGCGTCTGACAATAAACACATCCGATTTAAAGTGCCGTTTACCCATAAACACACTGTATGTGTCTCACCTCCCTACCTTTATCCGTCTCTGAGATGTCTGTCCCCATCCATTGGATGGGAATCACATTTTGTTTGTGCAGCATCACATCTTTTAAGAGAGATTGTAACACCAATGTGTGCATGATGCATATAACCACTTGTTTGTTTATGTCATTTGTGCGTACAGTATCTTCCACTGCACATCCTTTTTGTACACACAGACGGCTGTAACTCGATCCAATCCACTTTGTTTATATAGCACGATTTTAACAAACACAAGGTTTCCAAAGTGCGGCCCCAAAAGATAATACAGAATAAATAGATAACACAATAAAAGCCCAGTAAAAAATATAAGGTACAATAACATGAATACAATAAAATGCACTGCCAGCGTACGATAAAGGTATACACTGGCTGGTGTTAAAAGCCAATGAATAGATTGAAAAAAAAAAAAGGTATATTGACAAATTTTTCAAATTTGTCATTTTTGTACCCGTACATATAAATATTTATGTATTTAAGTCTTTACTTTCAGCACGTAGAACACAGCAAAGCTACGCGCTGCGTTGTCCTCCGTCCGCTGGTACCAAGCAGGAGTAGAGATGAGGATCTGAAGCAGCTCGTCCTCCAGTTCAGACTCACCACCCAACCATCCGGCTGTAATTAGGCCTCTCTCTATTTATACCCCATTTTCTCTTTCAACTCCACATCTGTCCTGTGAAGATTTATGTTTTCCCCGCTGCAGCTGCATGTATAGAAAGTCTATTTTTCACTGTGTGGTTGCAGCGGTCATTTTGAAGTTGGAAGATTGGACTTCATGGGAGAATGCGCTGTGTTTACCACCAGATAGGACGAACTGGGATTTTGTCCTGCTTTTTGTTTTGTAGACCGAAAGCCCACGCCCTGGTTTCTCGTCAACTGTCCTTTCTCATCGGCTTAAAGCAGGGAAAGAGAAAGAAAGAGAGGAGAGAGAAGGGGGGGGGGGGAGGGAGGGACATTGCTCGGAGCAAAGGTCATCTCTTGAACAATGACTTCTGCTTGACGTAATCATACAAATGGAACAAAAGAGTGAGCATCCCAGCTAGTGCCACACACTCTGTCTAGTTTGTGTGTGTGTGTGTGTGTGTGTGTGTGTGTGTGTGTGTGTGGTAGTGTTGTGTGTGTGATGTTTGGTGTGTGTGTGTGTGGAGTGGTTTGTGTGTGTGTGTGTGTGCAGTAGTTGCATGCTTAGGAATTCCCTCACGAGTTCCTATAAATGAGTTTTGTTGGAAGGGTTTTAGTATGTATAGGTCAGAGTACGCAGCTTTACGAGGCCGCAGATTTATTCTAGTACACTGGACACAGAGTATTTCGTTGGTGGTTATGTAGGTCAAAATGTGAAAGATCACGCCCCCCCCCCCCCCGGCCAGGTTCTGTGATGTCACATACAAAATAGGGATGAACGGGACTTGTGACAGCTGTGTGCTGGCTGTCATTCAGTCCTGTCTGTGTATTCAGAGAATCAACTTGACAGTCACAGTCTATTCCAATTCTACAAAATACACGTAGGGGCATACGGGAACACCTGTGAAAGGATGGCGAGGATCAGAAGAAAGGTTCCTGGAAAGAAGCTAACCGCAGGAAACCGATCTATAAGACTCAAACTTAACTCAGTAGTATAAAGTAGTGGTTCCAAACTTTGGTCCGAGGTACCCCCTGAAGTCTCTTTATATAGACCTTAGTGGTCCCATAAAACTGTATCTGAAGTCTCTTTTATATAGACCTTAGTGGTCCCCTAATACTGTATCTGAAGTCTCTTTTATATAGACCTTAGTGGTCCCTAATACTGTATCTGAAGTCTCTTTTATATAGACCTTAGTGGTCCTTAATACTGTATCTGAAGTCTCTTTTATATAGACCTTAGTGGTCCCCTAATACTGTATCTGAAGTCTCTTTTATATAGACCTTAGTGGTCCCCTAATACTGTATCTGAAGTCTCTTTTATATAGACCTTAGTGGCCCCTAATACTGTATCTGAAGTCTCTTTTATATAGACCTTAGTGGTCCCCTAATACTGTATCTGAAGTCTCTTTTATATAGACCTTAGTGGTCCCCTAATATTGTATCTGAAGTCTCTTTCCCAAAGTTCAGCCTTGGTGCAGAATTCCAGCCACTAGAGCCAGTCCCACAATGAGCTGTCCTTAGTATGTGTCATTTCTGAGTCTGTAGCTTTTGAGGAGGAGAGGGGGGGGGGGGGGGGGCAAGGTGGAGGCTGGGGGTGTGGCCTTGACCAACTGCCACTTTGCTTGTTTGAAAGCCATGATATCTCTCTCTCATGGGGGGGCCAAATTCTCTGGGCGGGCAAAGCTGAGAAAAGGGAGGTAACCTTGCTCCTTATGACCTCATAAGGGGAAGATTCCAGATCTGAGCTTTCATTTTCTCAAAGGCAGAGCAGGATACCCAGGGCTCGGTTTACACCTAACACCATTTCTAGCCACTGGGGGAATGCATATTGATGTTAAAAACCCTCATAAGTGAAATATTCATGCCATGGGACCATTAACTATTTATTTCTATAATTTATTCATTACTTTTAGCTACCTGTTTAAACTGTGCAAACTTAGTTTTCACTCCAACATAACTGTAACACAGGGTGGTGTTAGCAGGCGTGGTGTCTATCAGTGACCTCTTGGAGGAGTGTGGTCCACATGATCTGTCCGGGGGAACCAGTGGATCAAACTAAATACTCAACCCTCTCTCATGAATGCGTCATATTCATACGTTAAATACGAGAAAAATGGTTCTCTTGCATTAGGCCGTATTAACAAACCTGCATAAAAACTCCTCCGTTTGGCCCCTCGCCCCCGACTCGGCTCGGGTTCACATGCACTCGTCCACGTGTTGGAGTTGAGCGAGGCTGAAGTCGTCAGTAAAGCCAGACGGGAATCCGCCGGTTCTGACCTTTCCTGAATGAGGAATGAACGATATAAATTATTTGAAAAGTTGATCTCCCGATGAAACAGACATGACCTTCCCCCTGTCTCGTGATGATGGAGATGACATGTTGACATTAGTGACAGTTAAAGCAGAGAGACTGATGCAAACGCACACGGCAGACTTAAAGCACTTACGATGAAATTAAATGATGTCAGTTCAGTTAACAGTTGTGAGACACACACACCAACCACACACCACACACCATACACATACTCATGATCTCTCTTGGTGACCGTTGGTCCATAGCTCTGATCTCCTAAAGGGATTAAAAAGCTCAGCAGGCTATTACTATTACTGGACCTCACATCCACCACATAACCAACAACCAACCACCACACAACACACAGATCAATTAGCGTGAGTGTGTAAGTGTGTACCCATCCCCTAGGGTGCACACAGACAGATGATCAATAACACGAGTTATCAATCTGACACAGGGCTGGGAAATGTGTGTGTGTGTGTGTGCATGTGCGTACGTGTGTGTGTGTGTGCGTGCGTGTGTGTGTGTGTGGCGTGCGTGTGGGTGTGTGGTGGTGGTGTGGGTGTGTGGTGGTGTGTGCATGTGCGTACGTGTGTGTGTGTATTTGCAGGACACATCTGGCACTTAGCCAAGTGTCGTCAATACTGTTGAAAGCTTTCTGACAATGAGGAAGCAGATGTTTACAGTGTGTGTGACACAGACTGAGAATTAGACTGAAAACAACATGATGCAAAATAAAGCTTCTCAGCTTCTGAAGAATTTGTCCTCAATAAAATGGCGGGTGAAATTATTCCTGGAGAGAATACAGATTGTTGTGTGGAAGAGAGCCTAGAGGGAACGTGTTAGGAGGCGGGGAGTTGGAGGCAGAGGCAGATCAGTACAGACATGCTGTCAATTGGACGCTCTTATCTTTTGTCTCTGTCTGTGTGTCTGTGTGTCTGTGTGTCTGTCAGCTGTGGAGCTGGGCAAATACTACTAGAGAGCACAATATCCCATTGGTAGGTTAGCTTAGCTTGAGATGACAGGGATGAGAGAAGAGAGAATGATGAAAGGATACTGAGGGATCTAGCTGTGATAACTACACTGTGTGTGTGTGTGTGGGGGGGGGGGGGGGGGGGGGGGGGTAGTGTTGCCCAGTTGTTGTGTTTCCCAGGCCGGCTGGTTGACTCTACACTCAAACCATATAATACACAGTTTAAACAGGCACACAATAGGACAGCCCCGTTCCCACGACAGCGATGACAGGACCCCTGCTCTGTTTTTATTGGTTGGCTGGGAGCAGCGGGTTTTAACGAGACTGAACAAGCTTCAGTCTGCGTTCAGTCGGGGGGAAGAAGCAATACATTCTCCTCCAAAGGTTAGGGAGCGCTGGAATGTAACTAAATACATGTACTCCAGTTCTGTACTTCAGTCCAGATGTTGAGGTACTTGTACTTTTCATGCCACTTCTACTTCTACTCCGCTACAGCAGAGAAATAATCTACTTTTTACTCCACTGCATTCATCTGACAGCTTTAGTTACTTTACACATTAAGATTACTGCACACAGAACACATGTAGTTTATAAAATGTGATGTTTTATTATAAAGTAACCTAGCAACAATATAACGGCTCCAGGTCCAGCTGAGATGATGAGAGCATTAAACACACAGCTGGTTGGATCCTTCACAGCTTCTACAATGGGAGGATTTTTCTTTACTGTTAATACGTTAACCCTCCTGTTGTCTTCGGGTCAAATTTGACCCGAAGACAACAAGTTTCTATGTGAGAAATTTGGGTTTCTTGCAACCCAATTGTCAAAAGATGATTCTATACAACGCTCTTCACAAGTAATGTAAATGATCAGTTCACTACTTTCATTGAATTTGGTTGTTTCATTCAATTTTATAGCATTTGGAAAAAGAAAACGGTAAAAAAAAAATGAAAAAGTGACAAAAACGTTGGAAAAAGTGGCAAGAACGTCAAAAAAAAAAGAGTGGAGAGAAAAAACATTGAGGAAAGCAACAAAAGTGTTGAAAAAGACGACCAAAATATTAAAAAAAAGTTTTCATTTTAAATTTCGAAGCAAAAACACAAATATTTGCTTGGTCGACGGGGAAGGCAACACAAGAGTTAACTACAGTTTCCTGATGATATTTACGCACTTTTACTTAAGTCATATTTTTAGTGCAGGACTTACTGTAACAGAGTATTTTGACGATGTGGTGTTAGTACTTTTACTGAAGTAAAGGATCTGGATACTTCTTCTACCGCTGGATTTTAATTTTGTAGCTTCAGAGTAGGATGAAAGAGACGGCCATGACACGGTGGTGCATTGAGGTTGCCATGGTCACATAAACACAGGCTCAATGACTTGTGGAAAATAAAATAAAATTAAGGAAAGACAAGCAGACAGCCATATGCAGGCATAATTGGGGGGGAAAAATGAAATTATTTCATAGAACTAAAATGTAAATACCCAAGCAGTAGAAAGAGGATTCTAATGACATTGATGCTAATCCAAAGACGTATGTCAAATGTCTCCAATCCAAAATATGTCTCCAGTCCAGAATTTAAATCGGCACATTGGTATCAGTGCATCCATTTTTTAGATTACTCTGTCAATTATTTGATATGGAATAAGATAAGGAGTTTAATCTTTGCTTTTAATTTGACATGTTTGACATTGTCTCCATCTATTGATATTAGAGATCTCATCCATCCTGCTGCCTTCAGACTGATGGGAGTGTGTGTGTGTGTGTGTGTGTGTGTGTGGTGTGTGTGTGTGTGTTGTGTGTGTGTGTGTGTGTGTGTGTGTGTGTGTGCAGGTGGTATTCCTACCCGGGTCGGACAGGTGTACGTGTACGACACGGCCAAACCAGATCAGGACGAGTACGACGTCCCACCCAGACATCAGCCTCCCACCCAGCAGGACATTTACGACGTGCCCCCCACTCGCCAGCAGTACAACACACAGGTCAGTGTGTGTGTGTGTGTGTGTGTGTGTGTGTGTGTGTGTGTGTTCCTTTAGGCCATATACATTTTATTCCACACACACAGGTGAGTGTGTTCCCTTTTTATTCCACACATACTGTTCACAATGCGTTTTGCTAAATAAGCAGGCACTTTGAGCCCACACACACACACACACACACACACAGAGAGAAGCAGAACACAATAAGAGCTGGATTCGCAGGAGGAAGAGGAGGAAAGGGGGAAAAGAGGAGGAGCACAGGAAGAAAAGAAGAAAAGCAAGATGACATTGAATGATGAGGAAAATGAAAGATGGGAAGATGAGAGAGAGCAGGAGGAAGATGTGGAGCTGTAATGACAGATGGCTGCTGGGCTTTTTACAAGTCGGTAATCTAGAAGGTGAAGAATGAACGCTGTGCAACACAGGCCACTTCATCAAAATGTCTGCACACACACACACACACACACACACACACGCACGCACACACACACACACACTTAATGTAACTGTCTCTGGCTCAGTCCCTGTCAATTAAAGCATAAAAATACTATTTGAGGTGTGTAACGTGTGGTTGGTGTGTGTTACATGTTGATGTATGTAACCCGTACTGATGTGTGTAACATGTAATCGATGTGTGTTACATGTTGATGTATGTAACCCGTACTGATGTGTGTAACATGTAATCAATGTGTGTTACATGTTGATGTATGTAACCCGTACTGATGTGTGTAACATGTAATCAATGTGTGTTACATGTTGATGTATGTAACCCGTACTGATGTGTGTAACATGTAATTGATGTGTGTTACATGTTGATGTATGTAACCCGTATTGATGTGTGTAACGTGTAATTGATGTGTGTTACATGTTGATGTATGTAACCCGTATTGATGTGTGTAACGTGTAATTGATGTGTTTCTTGTTCTCTGTGTTCAGGTGTATGACACTCCTCCAATGGTGGTGAAGGGACCCCCTAGTGGTCGGGATATATATGACACGCCAGCAGGCACAGACAAGAACGCACAGCAGACGGTGAGCTGACGGGGTTTTAATGTTACACACACACACACACACACACACACACGCACGCACACACAACATATGTTGCATATGTGTGTACACCATGCTGCCAATATTATATAAATCATTCGTTAAGGGTGCTTATTTCTAAAGCTTTAAATATCTCGTTCCTCCATTCAGTCCTTTTGTCTCCTTTTAAAAATATATATATATATATATATATATATATATATATATATATATATATATATTTCCAATATTTATATATCTATATAGTTGTGTTCTGCATGTTCACATATAAGGTGCTATATAAATAAAGTTGAGTTGTGTTACTTTAATATTTCATATAATATTTTAACATTTCTCTCCCTCTCTCTCTCTTCAGGTCTACGACTTCCCGCCGTCTGTCAGTAAAGACGTCCCTGATGCTCAGCCAATCAGAGAGGAGACCTACGACGTACCGCCCCACTTTGCCAAACTCAAGCCGGTCCCCGTCCCGGCGGGCCAGTACCCGCACAACAACCTCCACGACGACGACGACGACGACGAGCCGCCCATTCCCGAGGACGTGTACGACGTGCCGCCCCCCCTCCTGACTGACAAGCATTACCGTGGCACCAGGGGCGGAGTCAGCCAGGCCCCCCAAGAGATCTACGACATCCCAGCCAGCCTGCGTACGGGGGGGCACCCCCCCGCCCACGACGTCTACGACTTCCCCCGGGAGCGAGAGGAGAAAGGAGGAGACAGGGGGGACCACTACATCTACGATGTCCCACCACAGGTAGGACACTTAAAGAGACAGTCCCACATTCTTTCTGACTGAACCAGAGATCACAACAGGGTCAACTCACAGTTACTCCATGAGGGCCACCAAATTATTGATTGATTTTTCAAAGTTTTTTCAAAAAATGTATTTTCTTAAAGGGATACTATGCAGTTTTGGCTATTTCTTTGCTTTTTTCTTGATTTTTGCTCGCAGGTTTCTCTATAGAGCTCCCCTTACAGCTTTGGAATGAATATTGTGCAACGTTGTTGTAAAAACTCTCCCCCCTCCCATCTTCTCCCTCTGGCCATGTGCATTTGTTTTCAAAGAAGTCGGCGAACGCTCTGAGCCATGTCCACTGAGGGAGACAGCTAGTAAGCCTGTAACAGACAGCGATCATAATTAAAACCTTTACAGACAATAGCACACATCCTGGGCTCACAGGCGATAGGGGAAGCGAGACGACCACCATTCAACCCCAAAAAAACAGCCATAAAACCTTTTAATGACTCCCAAGCTGTCCAGTTAAGGTACATTAAGCAACAAAAAAACCTGCATAGTTCCACTTTGAATCTAACATATTATTAGCAAATATGAAGACGTAGATATACAGATATACAGAGACACTGATACAGATATACAGAGACACTGATACAGATATACAGAGACACTGATATAGATACACAGAGACACTGATATAGATATACAAATATACAGAGACAATGATAAAGATATACACATATACAGAGACACTGATACAGATATACAAATATACAGAGACAATGATAAAGATATACAAATATACAGAGACAATGATACAGATATACAAATATACAGAGACAATGATAAAAATATGCAAATATACAGAGACAATGATACAGGTATTCAGATACACAGAGACACTGATACAGGTATACATATATACAGAGACACTGATACAGGTATACAGATATACAGAGACAATGATACAGGTATACAGATATACAGAGACACTGATACAGGTATACAGATATACAGAGACACTGATACAGGTATACAGATATACAGAGACACTGATACAGGTATACAGATATACAGATATTCAGATACACAGATACAGATATACACATATACAGAGATACTGGAACAGGTATACAGATATAGAGAGACACTGATACATGTATTCAGATACACAGATACAGATATACAAATATACAGAGACACTGGAACAGGTATACAGATATAGAGAGACACTGATACAGGTATACAGATATACAGAGACACTGATACAGGTATACAGATATACAGATATTCAGATACACAGATACAGATATACACATATACAGAGATACTGGAACAGGTATACAGATATAGAGAGACACTGATACATGTATTCAGATACACAGATACAGATTTACTAATATACAGAGACACTGATACAAATTCAGAGACACATATATACAAATATGGATATATATACAAGGGTACAGATATACAGAGACACAGATACAGGTATACAAAAATTTGATTCATAATGATTATAGCAGTTGGTATGATGCGCCGTATTGTTACTTATACTAACAATAAAGATAAAAGAACTGGGACTAGAACTGATAGTTGTAGCAGTGCAGGATCACAGCAGTACCTGCCAGTGCAGGGTGAGCCTTATCTCCTACTTGGATCCTGCGTTAATCTCCACGTCATTTCAGTCCTGATCCTTGTCTTTCAGGTTGTGCGGGACGCCCAGTCCACAAGCGAGGACCTCACCTTATCCTTCAAGCGGCTGTCTGCCTCGAGCACAGGAAGCACCCGGAGCAACCACTCGGCTTCGTCCTTGGACATGGTCCCTGTCCGCGACACCTCCACCTCCTCCACCTCCACACTTCCTGCCCCGGGGAAGCCCCTGGTCCTGGACTTGGAGCAGGCCATGGAGCGTCTGTCTCGCCTTCAGCAAGCCGTTGAGTCCAGCGTGTCCCTCATGATGTCCTTCATCACGGGGAACTGGAGAAGCCCTGCTCACCTGGAAGGGAACCTCCCGGCCATTCATCAAGCGGCTGACCGGGTGCGCTCCACCGTCCGGGACTTCCTGGAATTTGCGCGGGGCGCTGTGGCCAACTCCGCCCAGGCCACGGACCGCTCTCTGCAGGCCAAGCTCGGCCGCCAGGTGGGCAAGATGGAGGAGGTCTTCCAGAGTTTCATTGTAAACAGTCAGGGTTTAGACGCCATTTCCTGGTCGCACGCCGCGCTCACGGCGCCGCCGGCAGGAGGGGACGACTTGGACCGGCTGATCATGACGGCGCGCGGCATCCCCGACGACGCCAAGCAGCTCGCCTCCTTCCTCCACGGCAACGCGTCGCTGCTCTTCAAACGGACCCGGCAGCAGCAGCAGCCCCTTCCTCCGATCCCGGGGGATGTCAGCGGTCACGTGACAGGATCAGGAAGTGGGAGCTATCAGGGGGGGGAGCGGGTGCACATTCAGTCACGGCCCCTCCCCTCTCCACCAAAGTTTACCGCTGCCGAGGAAGAAGAAGGTGTAGACAGGCCGTATGGGAGCACAGAGGAAGGCTGGATGGAGGACTATGACTACGTACATCTGCAGGTACACACACGCACAGACACACACACACTTTTCTTTACGGCTGTTGCTGTATTATGATAGAAGTATCTGTTCACTTATTGATTTACTAATCCTACAGTTTTAGTCAGGACACGTTTAAACTCACTTTAGCTCGACGTGTGACTCAGCTCTAAGTAGGGGGGCACGGTGGAGGGTGGGGGTGTGGCCTTGACCAAATACCACTTAGCTCATTTGAAAGCCATGACGTCTCTTTCTCATGGGGGGCCAAATTCTCTGGGTGGGCAAAGCAGAGGAAGGGGAGGTATCCTTGCTCCTTATGACCTCATAAGGGGCAAGGTTCCAGATCGACCCGTCTGAGCTTTTATTCTCAAAGGCAGAGCAGGATACCCAGGGCTCGGTTTACACCTATCACCATTTCTAGCCACTGGGGGGCCATAGGCAGGCTGGGGGAACTCATATTAATGTTAAAACACCTCATAAAGTGAAATATTCATGCCATGGGACCTTTAAGAAGCCCACTCTGCTCTGATTGGCTTGTGAGAAAAATATGGCACACTCTAGATCAGGTAGTTCTCAAGCTGTGTGTGTGTGTGTGTGTGTGTGTGTGTGTGTGTGTGTGTGTGTGTGTGTGGTGTGTGTGTGTGTGTGTGTGTGTGTGTGTGTGTGTGTGTGTGTGTGTGGTGGTGATGGTCATTATGAATGAGTCATGTGCCCATCAAGAGACAGTACCTTTTCAGCTTTCTAACTAGTGTGTATGTATGTGTGTATGTGTGTATGTGCGTGTACCTGTGTGCGGACATGTGTAACAATTTGTCACCACTAGAGGGAGACAGAGGCTGGGTGCTGCTTGTGATCCTGCTGTTTTAAGTAGGTGGTGTGTGTGTGTGTGTGTGTGTGTGTGTGTGTGTGTGTGTGTGTGTGTGTGTGTGTGTGTGTGTGTGTGTGTGTGTGTGTGTGTGTGTGTGTGTGTGTGTGTGTGTGTGTGTGTGTGGTGTGTGTGTGTGTGTGTGTGTGTGTGTGTGTGTGCTAACTGTGTCTGTGTGTTGCTCCTTCAGGGAAAAGAAGAGTTTGAGAAGAACCAAAAACAGCTGCTGGAGAAGGGCAACATCAACAGACACAAGACACAACTGGAACATCAACAGGTACCTGTCTGTCATGTCAAGTTTTTATATATTTAAATATACATCATAACAGAAGTTATCTAATGAGACTTTGCACACAGAGCAGGTCTACACCACACTCTGCAATTCATTCATGTCACTGTGTAGTCTGTAACAGTGGTTCCCAAAGTGTGTGACGGGGGTCCCCAGCAACAAGGGAAATCATTTTTTTCACACAATTCCATCCATAACTAACACAATGACAGACTGTTTTGGGTTTCATACACTCTTTATAATAAAACATCTTAGAAGCATCATCATTTATTAACCCTCCTGTCGTCCTCCCATTTTCAAAAAGTTTCTAAATTCGAAATTTGGGTTTCCTTCAACCACATTTAAAAAATATATGACGTGGATGTTCCATACGACGTTCCTCTCAAGTTAAATAACTGATCAGTTCACTATTTTCATTGATTTTGGGTGCTTAGCAATTTAAGAAAAATAAAATATTTAAGAACACTGAAAAAAAGTGACAGAAATGTGGGAAAAAAACAACAAAAACGTCCCAAAACAACGCGGAAAGAAATCGACAAAGATATTGTAAAAAGTAAGAAAGAACTAAGAGAAAAGAGACAAATTACAAAATGTCAAAAAGTGACAACAAATGTTGGAGAAAGCTTCAAAAAGTTTTGAAAAAGTTAAAAAAATGTCATAAATGTCATGTTATAAAAAGGCAGAAAAGGCCAAAAAAATAATCAAAAACATAAGGTCTAAAATGGCCATAAAATAATATTTAAAAACAGAAAGAATCCAAAGTGCCGCTGTTGTTTAGAAACTAGAGAACTGAGAGATATCTTCTCCTTCCTCCTCCTCTCATCCAGATCAAACAGTTTGAGCGGCTGGAGCAGGAAGTCAGCCGGCCAATCAACAACGACATGACGGGCTGGGTCCCCGGGGCCAACCAGCAGGCCCCCAACGGCTCCGGAGGCCCCGCCTCCTCCAAGCTGTGCCACGGCGACCGCCAGCTGCTCCTCTTCTACCAGGAGCAGTGCGAACAGAACGTCACCACGGTGACCAACGCCATCGACGCCTTCTTCACCGCCGTCAGCTCCAACCAGCCGCCCAAGATCTTCGTGGCGCACAGCAAGTTCGTCATCCTCAGCGCCCACAAGCTGGTGTTCATCGGCGACACGCTGTCGCGGCAGGCCAAGTCGCCGGAGGTGCGGGCCCACGTGGCGCAGAGCAGCAACGCGCTCTGCGAGAAACTCAAAGACATCGTGATCAGCACCAAGACGGCGGCGCTGCAGTACCCCTCCCCCGGCGCGGCGCGCGACATGACTGAGAGGGTTCGGGAGCTGGCGGGCTGTACGCAGCACTTCAGGATGGTGCTGGGACAGCTGCTGGTGATGTAGGGAGGGTGGGGGCAGGGGGTGGGGGCACACCAAACAGTGACCCAAACTGAGATGTCCTGGAAACACCACGGATGTATCAAATAAATAAAAAAACTGGATACAGCGTTCGAGGCGGGGCCCCGTTCATTCCTATGAGAGTTGCTCAGTGGAGCATGAAGCCAAAAAAAAATGTCCCCTTGTGGGTCTAAAAGGACCTGGCGGGTCCTCACTGTGGGGCCCAGAGAACAGACCGCTGACCTCTGCTGGCCGAGCCGGCGACTTCCGGGTTAGCGCTAATTAGAACGCCGATTAAATGATTTAATTGTGCGACTTTTCCAACTGTAATCGGGACTGAATGGATCCAATTGGCATAGTGAAACGAGTCATTTCACGGGGATTGACGCTCAAAAAAAAAATGTCTCCACTGATTTCCAAACGTCTCTTTCTCCATGGGGGTGGGGGGAGTCTTTTTGGGCTCCATGGCATCACGTGTCAGACACTGAAGTTGCACTTCCAGCATTTTGCCTGCTATGTGAGATCAAAGCCCGGTGCACCTGGGGATGTGGGGGTGACCTGTGACCTGTGACCTGGAGCCCCATGGAGAACTGCAGGAAACCCTTCCCCCCCCCCCCCATCATCCACACTCTGCTCCCCCCCCCTTACCTCTCCTTCCACCGGGACCATCCTTCCCCTATCCCTCCTTCCTCCGCGCGCTTTTTATTCTCGACAAAACTCAAAGGAACATGTTATCTTCAGTGGGCTGGGCCAATGGTTGTAAAATAATCATTGTAAATATTTAAGTTACCTATTTAGTCCGAAAACCGGAAAGAAAAAAGACTTCCAGTATATAAATATAAATATATGTTTGTTTTTTTGAGAGAAAGAAAAGGTGAAAACATGAGTGTAGTTTTTAGACATTATCAATAATTGTTATTATTATTATTGCTATACCGTATAATTCTGGCTCTGATTCTTGATCCGTTTATTATTATTATTGCTATGGATGTGTAAATTCCAGATGATATGTATGACTGTATGTTGTAGTACATCTATGCTCTTCTCCATCCCTGACAAAAGGCACACTTTCCAAAAAGCACTGGAGCACACGGCCATCTTTAAAGGTCACATGACTGACCGACTCGTCCTCATGCTGCCATGTGTCCGCTGTGTTGGAGCAGTATGTTACCACCAGGGATTTCAGTCCACCAGTGCAGGACACAAGACATGTCCATGCATAACTGTACAGTTATTAAAGATGATTCAGTGCCCTCTCAGTGGCTTTTTGGGAAAACTATATGTAGGTTGTTTTGTAAGACGCATGTATTAGAGAAGAGGAGTGTAAAAGGTTAAATCACTAGAAATGAAATTAAACCTTCTTTCTTCTTTTCTCTGACACTGTGATATTCTTTGAAATATTCCAGAACGATGCTGAAATATGAATCGCACAGGATTCACCTGAAGACGTCGTGCAGGACGTTTGCACCGGCGTCCACGTTTCCACGTTAGCCCTGAAACTGTCTTTGTACATATATCAAGTTACGTAATGGTTAAAGGTCCATGTCCGTCTCCGTCCTCGGTCTCTGTGTTGGCGTTCTAACCTCTGGTGGATTTCTGAGGACTATGGTTACCTGGTCCTCAGATCTCTGCAGGGTAAATCCAGACAGCTAGCTAGACTATCTGTCCAATCTGAGGACTATGGTTACCTGGTCCTCAGGTCTCTGCAGGGTAAATCCAGACAGCTAGCTAGACTATCTGTCCAATCTGAGGACTATGGTTACCTGGTCCTCAGGTCTCTGCAGGGTAAATCCAGACAGCTAGCTAGACTATCTGTCCAATCTGAGGACTATGGTTACCTGGTCCTCAGATCTCTGCAGGGTAAATCCAGACAGCTAGCTAGACTATCTGTCCAATCTGAGGACTATGGTTACCTGGTCCTCAGGTCTCTACAGGGTAAATCCGGACAGCTAGCTAGACTATCTGTCCAATCTGAGTTTTCTGTTGACGACTAAAACTACTTGTGAACGTACACATGTTCCACCGAAACTAGTTCCTTCCTGAGATCATTTAGCAGTGGCACCGTGGCTCCGTCCGGCGCTTAGCCCCGCCCAAGAAGATTGTGATTGGTTTAAAGAAATGCCATTAAACCAGAGCACGTTTTCCTCACATCCCAGAATGCTGTGTGGACAAGCCAGATCTTCCTGTGGATGAAGGTCTGGACATGTGAGACTAGTCCTAACCCAATGCTTAATATTCTCCCGAGATACTTATAAACCTTAAAACAAAATCTCTCATTAAAGAGAAGTATTTTTATTTTTAGTCAATGCAGTTCAGTAGTGTTTGCTTGCGACTACAGATTTTCAGCAGAATGGTTGCATTATGATCTGGGGCCTGTGAGGATATATTAGATTTCCTATAATTATTTTGTGTTTTCCATTTCTTGTGACTTCCCCATCTTAGTGGAAGGGCAGCTGCTTCTGCAGATCCTAATCAGAGGAAACAGGCCGGGCCTTGAAATCAACACACAACATTTAGCCCCAAAAAAAGGTTTTAATTTGTCTTCCAGATGCCAGACTTTCGTATGCAAAGATAACTGGTCGTAGGCCTGGCGTGGTTGCCACGGTGACAGCTACCAGGGGATTGGGTTGCCCTGCCAGTCCAAAAGCGTCCCACAGTCTTTGTTGCTGAGTGAGGACATGGTGCTGAGCATGCCGTGCACACTGTCCGGGGGGTTCAAGGGAGCCTGGGGGACAACGAGACACACACACACACACACACACACAACACACACACACACACACACACACACACACACACACACTGGTGCTTCACAACCACGAACAGTGCATCTCATCATGGGGAAGGCTGAGAAACTCCTAATTAAGTTTTTTTGTTATCTGCAATTGTAAGACTTGACACAATTATCGTGGCAAATACATATGATTATTGGTTGAATTACAGTTGGCAATCTTTTCTTTTTTGATTCTTACACATGTTTTCAAAACTTCTATATCCGAAAGATGGGTTTCTTTTCAACCAAATTACCCGATAAGTACGCACATTTAATGTGGTTGATCACTACTTTCATTGAATTCACTGACATTTGTCCAAATAATATACAATTTCAAAATTAGGTATAATTTTTATTAACCGTTGTGTTGTCCTCCCGGGTCAAAAACTGACAAAAATTTGAAATTTTTGTCCCTTTTTCAGACTTTCTTTTTAGTTTTCACTAACACCACCTTACTACTACTAGTTTTACAATGTCTACTTTTTGAAATTCATGGTCAATAACCCTCATTTATATACAATTGTAAATTCATCTGACAGCTTTAGTTACTAGTTACTTTAGTTACTAGTTACTTTACACATTAAGATGTCTGCACACTAATCACATGTAGTTTATAAAAGCTGATGTTTTATTATAAAGTAACCTAGCAACAATATAACGGCTCCAGGTCCAGCTGAGAGGATGAGAGCATTAAACACACAGCTGGTTGGATCCTTCACAGCTTCTTCAATGGGACGATTTCTTCTTTACTTTTAATACTTCAAGTACATTTTCCTGATGGTACTTTACATTTTCAATGAATGCATTTTAGTATAACAGTGTGATATTAGTACTTTTACTTAAGTAAAGGCTCTTAAAACTACTTCCACCGCTGTTTATGGGAGGCTTTTTCGGGCAAGACAGTTTTACCGTCTTATATGTTATCTACCATAGGGGCATACAAAAGGTCACTGTCCCAGCTATTCCCCCCCCCCCCCCCCTCACCTGTTTTCCGCCCATCTGGGTGCGCACCCAGCCAGGGTGGATGGCTGTCACCAGGATGTTGAGACTCTTGAAGTCCTCAGCTTGACAGCGAGTCAGCATGTTCAGGGCTGCCTGAAACCAACAGACACTGTAAAGCTGTGTGTGTTTGCAAATGTGTGTGTGTGTCTCTATCTATGTATCTATGTATGTATGTATGTACAGTATGTATCTATCTATGTATGCATGCATCTATCTATCTATCTATCTATCTATCTATCTATCTATCAATCTATCACAAAGGATAGCACAAACATTCAGTGAAACCACCTTAATTGAAGCAGATGATTTAATTTAATTTTTTTAATTTTTAATCTGTTTATTGATCCCCAATGGGGAAATTACAATTTACACTCTGTGTCCACACTTGTTAGTAGTCACACACAGTCCTGAACTACACACACACATGCCCAGGATCTATACATGCACTAATGGAGAGATGTCAGAGGAGTGGGCTGCCAGCTGAACCAGCGCCCTGAGCGGGTGGGGGGGGGGGGGGGTACGGTGCCTTGCTCAACAGCACCTGGCAGTGCCCAGGAGGTGAAGTGGCATCTCTCCAGCCACCAATCCACACTCCCTTCTTTTTTGGTCCATACGGGGACTTGAACCAGCAACCCTCCGGTTCCCAACCCAACCCAACTCCCTATGGACTGAGCTACTGCCACTATGATATTCTGTGTTAATGACTGTGTCACTGCAAATTCAACCATTTTACTGCTAAATAATGTATTAAAACACATAAGTATTTAGTGTAATAGTATTCAGTGTTACCCTACAACCATGGCAGCTGGCGGACTAGAACCCAGGATGTCTGGGCCATGTGGACCGGCAAAGGGGAGACAGACCATGTTTTCAGGGCCTCTGTTTGGGTATATACCTATCTCTATTGAAATGCTAATAATTAAAATAGTTCTTTTTCAAATATCAAATTGTAGATTGAGTGTAAGTCGCTGGTACCTTGCTGGTCCTGTAGGGATACATCTGTGCCAAACCAAAGGATTCTGGACATTTCTCGATGGAGGCGAGGAGCGTGGAGATGTTTATGATGGCCGACCTCCTGCAGGACATTTTATCACCTGAGAGACAACGAGACTGGCGTCATAACATAGGAATAATAATTATAGTACTAACTATAGTGTAACAATAGGAATTTGCAGCATGTCGTTATGAGTGTTTGTGTGTAAATCAAGACAAGCTGTTTCCAATTCATTACCCTCTCCAGGTGATTTCATCTCTGCTGCTCTCTGGAGGAGCGGAAGAAGCATCTGAGGAGATATGAAATACTTTATGAATCTGAGTGCCACCATACACAGACAGCAGGTAAGGTCGCTGATGTGGTGAGTATGTCTGAGCAACGCCTGTCAGGCTGTAGCTAGTCTCACGTGTCCAGACCTTCTTTTACAACGCTATGGAGGAGGGTCTGATTAGTCCACACAGCATTCCTTGATTGGATAGTGGATAGTCTAGCTAGCTGTCTGGATTTACCCTGCAAGATCGAGACTAACTAGAGCGACAGTGTAACCCCATGAGGACCGTACAGCCGATTGGACAGATAGTCTAGCTAGCTGTCTGGATTTACCCTGCAGAGACCTGAGGACCAGGTCACCATAGTCGTCAGATTGGACAGATAGTCTAGCTAGCTGTCTGGATTTACCCTGCAGAGATCTGAGGACCAGGGAACCAAAGTCCTCAGATTGGACAGATAGTCTAGCTAGCTGTCTGGATTTACCCTGCAGAGATCTGAGGACCAGGTAACCAAAGTCCTCAGATTGGACAGATAGTCTAGCTAGCTGTCTGGATTTACCCTGCAGAGATCTGAGGACCAGGTAACCATAGTCCTCTGATTGGACAGATAGTCTAGCTAGCTGTCTGGATTTACCCTGCAGAGACCTGAGGACCAGGGAACCATAGTCCTCAGATTGGACAGATAGTCTAGCTAGCTGTCTGGATTTACCCTGCAGAGATCTGAGGACCAGGTAACCATAGTCCTCAGAAATCCACCGGCGTTAAGAATGCCAACACAGAGACAGAGGACAGGGACGGACATCCAGCGGAATTTCCGACGGAACCTATGCAATCCTGGAAATAAAACGTTGTGGATATAGACCACGCTGTAACTGATACATCTGAATGCCTGAAATGGACCAGTACTGAGCAGAACTTAGTACAGGCACTTCTGATTTTTTCCACATGAGTACCTTACTTCTAATTGTTATTAACAGAATTATTATTGGCTGATATTATAGACAGCATATACATCCTTTTCCATGCAAGATGAACAGGAACAGATTGTATGACAATAACAGACATGAATGGGTTCTTTGCTTTATTTCTTGGCTAAAATTGTAAAATGAATAGTGAAAATGCCAGTGTAGAATAAAACAAAACTATGAGGAATATATGTACAAAATCAGGGAGATACAGAATCTGGATTGGCTTTGTAATGTACTTCCATGTTTCTTTACAGTCAGAGTTAAATAGGTTGTATGTCATGATTTATTGGGGGAAATCCGAGCAGTTTTATGTAAAATCAGACATTCAGCATCCTCATATAGGATGAGGAGAAGGAATGATCCTTTGGTTCATAAGCACATTTTCAGATTGCGATAATTCGACTGCAGTTGAATCAGGCTCCTTAGATCGAATCAGCAAATAGTCGACTATTATGGTCACCCTTACAAAATATCCATCCATCCATCCATCTTCGACTGCTTATCCGGTGTCGGGTCGCGGGGGCAGCAGCTCCAGTAGGGGACCCCAAACTTCCCTTTCCCGAGCCACATCAACCAGCTCCGACTGGGGGATCCCGAGGCGTTCCCAGGCCAGGTTGGAGATATAATCTCTCCACCTAGTCCTGGGTCTTCCCCGGGGCCTCCTCCCAGCTGGACGTGCCTGGACCACCTCCCTAAGGGAGGCGCCCAGGAGGCATCCTTACCAGATGCCCGAACCACCTCAACTGGCTCCTTTTGACGCGAAGGAGCAGCGTCTCTACTCCGAGCTCCTCTCGGATGACTGAGCTTCTCGCCCTATCTCTAAGGGAGACGCCAGCCCCCCTCCTGAGGAAACCCATTTCGGCCGCTTGTACCCTTACAAAATATATGTATGAATATATCCAAGACACATGATGATCATATCATGCAGCTGAATTAAGATACTGGGACCTTTTTTGATCCAATTCGGGCACTGCCTTCCATATGTATCAACTTTTGCATGATGCACACATGTACTTAATTCATATTTTTCTTTTCTTTAAAAATGATGTAAAAATCTCTTTAAATGTTGAGCCCCATCTTTTCCTGTCTTTTTTTTTTTTCTTAAACTGTTTTGTATTCTGTTAGTGTGTGTAATCAGTCAGTGACGTACATACGTGATGATTGCCAACCCCAGACCTGCGTGCAGGGGCAGGGTTGTGGTCAGATGTTGCAAGAAAACAGCAGTTCCAGCATTTCATCACTAGAACATGTCGCTATATCTGTTTCTATCTATGTAGCCTACCTGCATCTGTGTGTGTCTGTGTGCACACTGAGCACAGAGAAGACCAACCGACCTTTGCGATGAGAAACGGGCCGACCACGTTGGTTTCGAACACCTCCATCATGTCCTGTTTCCCGGTGGCAGACAGCGGGGCCGGGGAGAGGGGTTTGTTGATCGCAGCGTTGTTGATGAGGAGGTTCAGCCCCCCGTCCCCGATCTGCTCCTTCACAGCCTGGACCGCAGCCGAGACACTGTCCTCGTCTGACATGTCTGCACACACGCACACACACACACACAGACACACAGACACACACGCACACACACACACACACACACACAGAGACACACAAGCACGCACACACAGATAAACAGACACACATGGACACAAACGCACACACACATACACACACACAAGCACGCACACACAGATAAACAGACACGCACACACACATGTATAGACACACATAGACACAAACACACACACACACACAAGCACGCACACACAGATAAACAAACACAGACACGCACACACACACATACAGACACACATACCCACACAAAACACACACACACACACACACACACACACACACACACACACACACAAAGACGCACACACAGACACAAACACAAGCACATGCACGCACACACAGAAAAACAAACACACAGACACGCACACGTACAGACACACACACACACACACACACACACACACAAGACGCACACACAGACACAAACACAAGCACATGCACGCACACACAGAAAAACAAACACACAGACATGCACACGTACAGACACACATACACACACACACACACACACACACACACACAACACACACACACACACACACACACACACACACACATTACTCAACCACATAGTGTACTACACATTCAGACCACGGGTGTGTGACTAGTTACTGAGTGAAAGTTCAGATTTGTGTTTGTAAGTTCTCACATCGTGTTCCCATCAAGTCAACAAGCTCTCGCACTGTGCAGAATATTTACCTCCGACTAGTTTGTCATTACAGTTTTTTTTTAAATCACTTTGCTACTATTATCAGAACCTGGATGTCATTTTTCACCAAACTCCAAACGGTCATCCCTTTTAGCCCAGGCTGTCTAATGTTCAAAACATCGCAATGTGCATTCATATCTTTACAGAAATCTTGCACTTGCACAATCATTGGTTCAAAAAACTAATTCATTGTGAAAAACCATTGAAACGTTACTTTAGATCAGCCGCACACAAGCTACCCATAGTTTCACTGTGTCGTTATTCATATAATCATTAAACATTGTAGTACAAAATAGGTGATGCATGTTTCATTATGGTACTAGATGAAAATACACCCCTGTAAAAGCACTGCAGTAGTAGAGAGAATACTACAGACACAGTGGGATCATTGAAGAAAATCTGTAATGTAGTGATGAAAAACAATACAGTACAATCACAACATAGCTTTATTTGAATCAAAGCTGAATAAATAGCTGCGAAAAGAGAGTACTGTAAAACGTAAAATGCAGTGTTCCTCAACTTGCTTGTACTGTAAAAAGCAAAACAAAGTAGTGATTACTGTACTTCTACATCTTCATCCACTCTGTCATGTGGATGTGCATGTGGAACAATGTGGTACGAGTATACTGTATATGTATATATAAACTTTATATACACTTTATATACAGTATACTTTTTTATATAAAGTATATATCTCAATCATTAGTAACGAGTTGGCAGAATTGGACGGCAGTTCTAAAGGTCTGCATGCATACAGTGCAGTACTGTCATTACTGTAAATAGTCTTACAGTAAAGGTAGTACACAGATCATAGAAACAGTGTCTGATAACAGTAGTACATTACAGTAAAGAATGAAGATGAAATAACACATCCATACATAATGTAGTCTAATTGGTTCATGCTCCACGCTAATTGGTGACGATGAATCTTGTTATCTTGAAACTTTTCCTGATTTAATATTGTTTCTATCTCCGTACAACATACATACATACACACATACATACATACATCTCCCCTTCCCCTCAGGTCAAGAGTCTGGGCGTCATCCTCGATTCCTCCCTCTCCTTTCAGTCACACATAAATAATATCTGCCGGTCTGCATACTTCCACCTACGCAACATAAACCGCCTCCGTCCGTCCCTTACCACTCACACTGCCTCCATCCTTATCCACAGCCTCGTCACCTCCCGCCTTGACTACTGTAACTCTCTCCTTTTGGCCTTCCTCAAAAATCCCTCCATAAACTTCAACTTCTTCAGAACTCAGCAGCTCGTGTCATCACCAGAACCCCCATTTCATCATATAACCCCGGTTCTTCAGCAGCTCCATTGGCTCCCGGTTCAATTCAGAATACAATTTAAAATCCTTCTCCATACTTTCAAAGCCATCCATAACCTTGCCCCTCCATATCTATCAGAACTCCTACACATTGCCGTCCCTCCCGCTCCCTCAGATCTTCCTCCTCCCTCCACCTCACTGTCCCCCATGCTCGACTCATCACCGTGGGGACCAGGCCTTCAGCCGCTCTGCTCCCCAGCTCTGGAACTCACTCCCACCCGACCTCCGCAACATCAACCTCTCCTCTGTTCAAAACTAGACTAAAAACCATCTGTTCCAGCTCGCTTATCTGTAAATACACTGTTCCTGTTTTGTTTTGTTTGTTTGTTTTGTTTGTTTTGTTTTTTTGTTTTATTTGTTTTGTTATTACTACTTACACTTTTATGTTCCCTATATCTGTCTTTTATTCTCTGTAAAGCGTCCTTGAGTGTTAGAAAGGCGCTGTTAAATAAAATGTATTATTATTATTATTATTACATAAATACATACATACACACATACATACATAAAGTACATACAACAAGAGTAATGCAACAGTTACTCATCATTTTGAGCAGTTGTATAGATAATTAGATCACTGTAGTTAAATTAATAGACAATCATTTGAAATTTAAATGCGTGAATAGCTTTTTGAAGTAGTAGCAGTACTTTTATGTTAAGTTGTGTCCCATTGAACATGTGATTTGTGGTAAATGAACAAAATATTTTAGGTTTATGTGTCTTGGATCCAACTAATTGAAACAAGTGTTGCATATGTGCACTTTGATCATTGGTTGTGAGTTTTGTGTCTGGAGTTTTGAAAAATGGCATCAAGGTTCTGAAAATAGTGCCAAATTGATTGTAATAAACTGGAAAATAAACATTTAAAAAAATGTTAGGTAAAAACAAATGATCATCAACGTCTGAGCACCTTAATGTGCATTATTACTTGTGGAAAAAATGCCGCTGGATTTGTATTTCCTTTAGTTATTTTACATGACAAGAAAGAGAAAAATCTTACATAACAAGGACATTTAAAGTGTAACAGTACAATCCAAGATGTGGTACTTGATGAGTCAAGTAACCAATAGACATCTTCAGCTAAATCAATACATTTATGTATTGTGTAAACCTGATTCTTAAAATGTTTGGCTTGTTCCCACATGGTTGGATGTACTAAGTGTTTTTATCAGAAACATCTGCTAAATAAATGTAATGTAAGGTAATGCCGTCCAGATTACTCTTTTGTTGCGACATATTGTTCAGGTTTGTCTCTATTGTCCTCTATTGTACGTACAAAACGAACTGTGGTGAGCACACCCTGGGTAAGGTATGGTTGTGGTTAGGGAACTAGACCAACTTGTTTGAGGACAAAGTGACAAGCATGAGAGGTGACAGGGAGGAAATGGGAGGGAGCGTTGGGGGAACTTCCTACTACAGCTGTCCACCACATAGACCCTCCTCCACAGCGCTGCACAGGAAGGTCTGGCTAGTCCACACAGCATTCCGCGATGCGAGAAAAACATGATCTGGTTTATTGACATTTCTTTAAACCAATCACAATCGCCATGTGCCGGACGGAGTCATGGTGCCTCTGCTATAGTCTCAGGAAGGAACTTGTTTTGGTGGAACGTGTGTACGTTCAGAAGTAGTTTTAGTCGTCAACAGAAAACTCAGATTGGACAGATAGTCTAGCTAGCTGTCTGGATTTACCCTGCAGAGATCTGAGGACCAGGTAACCATAGTCCTCAGATTGGACAGATAGTCTAGCTAGCTGTCTGGATTTACCCTGCAGAGATCTGAGGACCAGGTAACCATAGTCCTCAGATTGGACAGATAGTCTAGCTAGCTGTCTGGATTTACCCTGCAGAGATCTGAGGACCAGGTAACCATAGTCCTCAGATTGGAAAGATAGTCTAGCTAGCTGTCTGGATTTACCCTGCAGAGATCTGAGGACCAGGTAACCATAGTCCTCAGATTGGACAGATAGTCTAGCTAGCTGTCTGGATTTACCCTGCAGAGATCTGAGGACCAGGTAACCATAGTCCTCAGATTGGACAGATAGTCTAGCTAGCTGTCTGGATTTACCCTGCAGAGATCTGAGGACCAGGTAACCATAGTCCTTAGATTTGACAGATAGTCTAGCTAGCTGTCTGGATTTACCCTGCAGAGACCTGAGGACCAGGTGACCATAGTCCTCAGATTGGACAGATAGTCTAGCTAGCTGTCTGGATTTACCCTGCAAGATCTGAGGACCAGGTGACCATAGTCCTCAGATTGGACAGATAGTCTAGCTAGCTGTCTGGATTCACCCTGCAGAGATCTGAGGACCAGGTGACCATAGTCCTCAGATTGGACAGATAGTCTAGCTAGCTGTCTGGATTTACCCTGCAGAGATCTGAGGACCAGGTAACCATAGTCCTCAGATTGGACAGATAGTCTAGCTAGCTGTCTGGATTTACCCTGCAGAGATCTGAGGACCAGGTAACCATAGTCCTTAGATTTGACAGATAGTCTAGCTAGCTGTCTGGATTTACCCTGCAGAGACCTGAGGACCAGGTGACCATAGTCCTCAGATTGGACAGATAGTCTAGCTAGCTGTCTGGATTTACCCTGCAAGATCTGAGGACCAGGTGACCATAGTCCTCAGATTGGACAGATAGTCTAGCTAGCTGTCTGGATTTACCCTGCAGAGATCTGAGGACCAGGTGACCATAGTCCTCAGATTGGACAGATAGTCTAGCTAGCTGTCTGGATTTACCCTGCAGAGAGCTGAGGACCAGGTAACCATAGTCCTGAGAATTCCACCAGAGGTTATTCCAGCTGGATTTCTAGCTGAACAATCCCAGAAATGAAACTCCGTTGATATAGACTATCCACCACCTGACCCCCGTACTCCTGTAAGGTTGAATTTGTTTGTCTGGTCATAAAAACTGCACTCAGCCAGGATCAACTTGGATGTCTTTTTTACAAGAAAAAGTTGCTTTTGTAGGGGAAAAGGCTTTAGGGTTTAGGTTAACAACAACTACTGCTACAGTATCCAGGAGTGCTGTGTGAAGCGGTGCTAGGTAAAACAAAGCGGTGGAGCCATTTACAGAGTGAACAAAGAGAGTGAGCGGTGCTACTATTAATGTTAGATAAAACAATGGTGAGTCATGTCATAGCACAAGTGTATTGGCACCTTTTCCTTTTTGTCTTATTGTTATGGAAACAACAGGTCTTGCTACTCTGCTTGTCATTGGTCAGCTGCCAAAAAAAACCTTTTCAGAAAAATTGAACTTTTTTCAACTTCAAAAAGACGCCTTGAGCTGCAGAAATAAAGCGGTGGCTTTAAAAATAGCCCCCAAGACTTTTTTGGAAAACACGGTATACTCCACAGGATTATGATGTAAAACAGACGCTGGCAGCATAGTGAGCATAGCATGTGTTCCCCCAGCTTTTAGTTAAACCAGGAATAATGGAGCAAAGTATACATGCACGATGTAATATACTGTAACACCGGAGCATCCCAAGGCTGTGTTTTGAGCCCCCTGCTGTACTTCCTGTACACACACACACACACAGACAGACTGACTACAGACTGTGTAGCCACTCAACACTCCAACACCATCATTGGGTTGGCTGATGATGACACAGCTGTGGTGTGAGTCGGGAGTAACGCAATTACAGTAATGTTGTACCGCAGTAATATAACGCAATACTAATTCAATTTCAGTGATGTTATACTCGTAACAATGTCAGTAACGCAAGTTATAACAAATTTAATGCAACATTTAGTGGTGTTTTGTTGTATTAAGAATTCAAAAGCACCCTGAAACATTTCTCCACAGGAAAGAAAGCCATGAGTGATAATTCCTGTTGCTGTAAGATAAGATAAGATAAGATAATTTGTTTATTAGTCCCCAATGGGGAAATTACTGCACTACACTCTGTGTACACACTTTTTTGTTAGTACTCACACACACAGGCCTGAAATACACACACATGCTCAGGACCTATACATGGAGAGATGTCAGAGTGAGTGGGCTGCCAGCTGAACCAGCGCCCTGAGCGGTCGGGGGGGGGGGGGTACGGTGCCTTGCTCAAGGGCACCTGGCAGTGCCCAGGAGGTGAACTGGCATCTCTCCAGCCACCAATCCACGCTCCCAACTTTTTGGGTCCATATGGGGATTTGAACCAGTGACCCTCCGGTTCCCAACCCAACTCCCTATGGACTGAGCTACTGCCACCCCTCAAGTATTCAATGGTTGAGATGACTGCAGAGACATATACATTTGCTAGATGGATATTATTTATCAGTTAGCAGTTATTCCGCTGCGTCTCTGTACCATTGCATTTTATCCGCCGTGGAAAGTAACTACGCCGTATTTCAATGCAGCTGTAAGCTACTTTTAACTGAGTATTTTCATTGTCTCCTACTTGCCTATTGTACGTTTTACTTCTGTATTTTTAAAGCTTTAGTTACTTTGCATATTCATATTATGCAAAATATTATGAATAATCAATGAAGTGGATGAAGAGGAAACTTTATTGATCAATTTGCCAAGTCAAACTTCCACTGTTATTTTGGTGGAAGTAATTTAAAAGTAATGCATAAGTAGTGTAACCCATTACAATTCAGAGACAGTAATATTGTAATATAACTAATTACTCTCAGATGACAGTAACTAGTGATCCATAATGTAATACAGTTTGCCTGATCACCGACAGCCATGAAAAGGATTTTGGGGTCAGGACAATCAGAGTCAGAATCAGAGTCAGAATTAGAATCAGACTCAGAATCAGAATCAGACTCAGACTCAGAACCAGAATTCAATTTTCAATTCAATTCAATTCAATTCAGAGTTTTCCAGACTGCCCAAGACACATGAAGTGTCGCTTCATGCGTTTTGGGTGAACTGCAAAGTTATTGTATCTTAAAGCTTAGTGTAAATGCAGCTAAGACAGACCAAAATCCGCTAAGCACCGCCTAAGATGGTTGTGACTGGTTTAAAGAAATCCAAACAAGCCAGAGTGTTTTTTCCATAATCCCAGGACAAGTGCAAGACTATTTAGTCAGTAATCTACATGCATACTTATTAAATCGAGAGCACAGACAAGTATTCACCGGCGGGCTTGCAAATCTTTCCATTCTGTACGTGTACTGTATGTGTAAGTATGTACGCAGACATGAGGATGTGTGTTGTTTACCTAGTTTGATTACAGTGATCTTCCCAGGATATTGAGTGGTGAGGTCTCTCAGGGCCTGGGGGGAACGGATGAGGAGACATGGAGAATGAAAGAAAGATACATGACAGATTTCGGTTCCGGACAATTGAAACAGAACAGACATCAACTGTTGCATTTTTTTGAATATACTAATCTAACGCAAGAATGCATACTACAAGATCAATGATATATAAGCAAGTGCACACAGTATGGGTACAGGTCTTAGAAAATGATGCAATAATTTCAGTTTTATACAAGGTGCAGTCATGACACATATCAATTAGATTAAGCATTGCATAACTTTCATTAAATGTAAGGACAAAAAGAACTGTGTGTATGTGATATAATGTTTTTGAATTTTAACGTATTTCTCATTTTTAGAAATGTGGGCATTTTTAGCTTTTATTTTTGACAGGACAGCTGAGGACAAGGAGACAGAGGGGGGGGGGGAATGACCTGCAGCAAAGGGCCACAGGTCAGAGTCAAACCCCAGCCCACTGGCCCGAGGCGTAAACCTCTATATATGGACAGCCGCTCTACTAACTGAGCTATCAGGCTGCCCTTTTAAAGTATTTTGAACCCAAATATATACAGTCAAAAATAATCACTTTGCACTTGGACAAGTTATTTTTTGAGCCAGTCTTAAGAGAAACACGTCCTCCAATCCCATAGAGAGTGATAATGGTGCTTGGGCATATTAAAAAGTGAGGCTCGTGTGCATGGGTCCAGGGTCAACACGCACAGAGAAGCCATGAATCAGTTTCAACTTCTGCTTGTCGGAGTGTGTGTGTGTGTGTGTGTGTGTGTGTGTGTGTGTGTGTGTGTGTGTGTGTGTGTGTGTGTGTGTGTGTGTGTGTGTGTGTGTGTGTGTGTGTGTGTGTGTGTGTGTCTTACCTCAGCCCCGGTACCATCCGGTGCTCTGCAGCAGGCATATATGTGAGCCTCCCCTCCTGTTTTCTCTGCCAGCTGTTTGACCAGCTCCAGACCAATGCCTCTGTTTGCCCCGGTCACTAGAATGTTGCCTTCCAGTGTCATCGGCATGTTTTCTGATCCCCCGTGCCACCCCAGCTGCTGTCTGACTACTCACCCACAACAGTGACAGACCATATGAGAGCACAGTGTAGCTGTAATGCCAGTGTGTGTGTGTGCGTCATGCACTTGATAGGTGTGTGCTTAGAAGGCAGGACAAAGCCTCCCCCCCTTGTGTATTTACTCTGTCATCTGTTGCACACCTTCGGACCAACTTTGCCTTACTTCCCATTATACTGTATATCCAGTGTTCTTATCAGCTAGCACCAGTGGCTGTTTAACTTGCAGTGACATAACATTGACATTTGCTGGGGCGGTTTGTGCGTGTTCAGTTAAGCAACGCTTCAGAAATCTTGTAATTCAAGATGTACAAGATTCCATTCATCATACACCATCAGGAGTGAAGTTTGATATTTTCTTCAGAGAGAATTAGTAAACCTGTGATGTCAAAAATGAGAACATGTGGAAAGTGTGTGGTTAACAACAGCTGCAGAAACATGAAGTTACAACACGGCCAGAAATTTAAATAAAGAATGCTGCTTCTTCCTGTCTACAGACAGAGACGAAGACAGACAGAGCGACAGACAGAGACGAAGACAGACAGACAGACAGACAGACAGACAGACAGAGACGAAGACAGATAGAGCGACAGACAGAGACGAAGACAGACAGAGCGACAGACAGAGCGACAGACAGAGCGACAGACAGAGACGAAGACAGACAGACAGACAGAGCGACAGACAGAGCGACAGACAGAGACGAAGACAGACAGACAGACAGACGCAGACAGAGCGACAGACAGAGACGAAGACAGATAGACAGACAGAGCTGAAGCCTCTCGCAACAGACCTGCAGAGCAAAATAAGTCATGTCATACTATGATTTCAAAAGAAATCATAATATGACATGACTTTTATTTTGCTTTTCGACTTACTGTATTGACGTTTTTCGACATATTATATATACTATTTATAAAGTATGTTGAATTTTTTCAACATATTATACAATGACTTTTATTTCACTTTTGTCAACATACTATACTATGACCTTTTTGTTTTTTTCAACATACCGTACTATGACATTACCAATAGTTTTCAGCATACTATTCTATTTATTTTTTTTCAAAATGGGCTATGGCTGTTTATTACTCTATTTAACAAACTAAACTATAGCTTATTACTTCTTTAGAAATATTATACTATGACTTTATCACTTTGTTAGGCATACGGTATTATACTAGGACTTATATTAAGCTTCTGTTGACATACTACACTATGACTTATTTTGCTTTTCAATGCACTATACTATGATTTTAATCAATATTTTTCAACATGCTGTGACTCACTTTTTTGGCAACTATATTATGACTATTTTTGACATACTATAAGACTTTGATTTCCCTTTTTCAACTTACCATAATATGCTTTTTCAACATGCTACACTATGACTTATTTCACTTTTGACATACTATACTAGGATTTTTTTTTCCGACATGCTATACTACGACTTTTTAATCTTTTTTCAGCATACTATGACTTTTGTATTCACTTTTTTGACATGCTAGATAATGACTTTTATTTTGCTTTATCAACATTGAAATGAACGAATCATCCCCAACAGACTTTAATAGTGTCATCAGTTTTCCTTTAATACATTGTTACACTCCATCCTAAAACGGCAGCTGAAGCACAAAGTTAGGGCTTAACCTGGTCCAAGCTTGTCCTGAGGGCAAAACCCTAAATAATTCAAATAAAAAGTTCATCATACCACTATGCAGGTAAATCAATTTGTTGTGGCTTCTCACTTCAAAAAGCCAAATATTAGTACCTTCAAAGACCATTGCTGGTAATGTTAAAAGAGCAGCTGAATCCAGAAACAGACTCCGTTTCAGAAAAACTCAACTTTTAGCTGCAAAGTTAAGTCATCTGAAATAATAAATATAAGAATAAAGTGGAACACCTCATAATCTTCAGCATTATCCCTTTTAAGACTTTCTGCATGTGTAGTGGAAAAATTGATTTCAAGTTGTTTTTGACCAGTCTAACGGGTCATTACTAAGTGACTAGAGACAACAAACTGATAAACAGAAATATTGTTGCATTGTTGTTTTAACTTTTTGCTTGAGGTGGAACAAAATAAGTTTCTATTTAGTCTTCCATAAGGCTCAACCCTGTAAAATCCCTTGTAATGCTTTAGTTACTGCGGCTCTTTTGCTTCTGATGCACAGCGGTAATACAAATTCTCGTCACACCCTTGCTCTTTACCAGCTAGACATAGATGATCCAAAAATGTATAATGTTTGGTGGCTCCAACATCCCAAGTAACTGACTTCCCTCCAGTGGTGTAAGACGTGCACTACAATGCATCAGAAGACCACGTTGTGCTAAGTGACTAGATCTCATGGCGGTTGGTTTCCTTATACTGTATGAGCCAAATACAGTGTTGGCTCTAACCTCAGGAATCTCAGATAATTACAGATGATGCTATGTGGATACTATTGTTCCTTTTTGACAGTTGCAAGGACATCACACCTTAAAGCAAAACATAACAGCTCATAATGTAGACCCAGAATTATTATTTTTTCAATATTTTGTGTATCAGTGTTCTTAGTTTACATATTGAGAAGACCCTGATAAACGTGAAAGAAAATCTTCACTTTTAATCCTACATTTCAAAGTTTAGAATACACACCACAGTATATTTCATGTGTTCAATCAAGAAAGCCGTTCCGCAACAAATCCGGTTTTGTGTGGTTTGTGATTTGTGCGGGAACTACATTTTAGCATATCCCTTGCGCTTTGAAAGGGAGCAAAGGGCTGATTGCAATCTGCGACCTCGCCGCTAGATGGCACTAGATCCTGCACAGCTCCTCTAACAGGAGCTCACGTCATGTTTTTCCATTTGATCAGTTTGAACTGTTAAAGTTCGCTCCAACACAACAGAAGAAGCGGGACACTTGATAAATCTTTCTCATTGTTCGTGATAAACACAGGTCCAGGAACAGCTTGACACACTAATCAGATTCAGTCTCTGCAGTGGTGGTAATAAGGGAGTGGGGGATAAGGTTGGCCAGTGCCTAAGTCTCAACCCCCCCTTTGGCACCCCTACCTATAGCAAATATTTTCATACATTTTTAATCCACCTTTATCCCCCAAGAGAGGGTTTATTCATGTGCAGTGATAAATACAATGGAGGTTAACACTGAATGAGTGTTCTTGTGTTTATTGTTATATGTGTATCATTAGTCTTTTGTAGAACCAAACCTGTGGAAGGTTGGTGGAATGCAACACTTATGCTTTTATTTGGTACCCCTAAAATCCCATGTGGCCCCAGCCTGGCCCCTCTATTTGAAGTGGTCTAGAACAGCCACTGAGTCTAAGCCTACAGTTTCAATTTTGGGAGGAGGGGTGGGTTCAGATGGGCCTTCTAGGCCTTGAAACAACTCGTTGGTGGGTGCATCCACCTGCTGCCCACCAATAAGAAGCCACGCTTAACAGACATTACTCTTTGGAATGTTCGCTGAATTCCAGTTTTAAAAAAAGTTGTCAATGTCTTGGATGTGACGGTGTCCCCATCTACTTCTGGTCCCAGCCACAGTTCAGACTGGATTTCATATGAACAGTCCTGACACGTTGTTGAGTTCAGATTCTGGTGAGCGCTCCAGAGTACACACCACACGTGTGCCACTGTATTGGTCAAAGATGAGCGCCCACGTCGTCAGTTCCACGTGCTTCGCTTTCCTCCTCCAGCAGCGCGACTGGCAGCTCTCCGTCAGATGTTTATGTCCCGGACATCTGTGGGAGTCGTCGAGACGTCCTGCTCCTCACTGATGCTCTTAGTCTCCATGGTAACCGAGTGTTGCGGTTGTTGTGCCTGTCGGAGACTTGTTTCTAGCAGCGACTCAATTTGTTCCTGACATGCCCTCAGACAGTCCTGGGGAGAGAGAGAGAGAGAGAGAGAGAGAGGAGAGAGAGAGGAGAGAGAGAGAGAGAGAGAGAGATTCAGGTTAGTTTGAGAATCAGTAAGATTTTCAGAGTGTCAGTGAGTGCGGTTTACATGCACACTAATATTCCGCTGTTATTGGGATATGCCGGTGTTATTCGGCATTTAGTGTTATTCTTTGAACATGTATAGAGCACATTTGGAATATGCACCCTTAGAAATAAAATTGGTCAACTATATTTCTATTCATGCAACAGTTTATGGCTTGTCTCATTTCTGTGTGTTGCTATGGTTGTTGAACACAAACCAGCCAGCCAACAGTTCAAGTGAGCGCAGCTGCAGTAGAGATGCATGCCCCAAAGCTACTCTTAATTATATAAGAACACTTGGATATCAACAGGTTTTTGGTTATGTGCAAACATCGCAATGCCGACCTTTTCAAGGAGCTGGTTGAGGGACTGAATTAGGGAGGCTGTGTACACACGGCTAAAAAAAGGCTGCCACCGGTGGAAAACTTACATGGCTACATGTTTACAGGAATATTAGTGGACTATTCATATTCATAAGCTAAGGGAAACAGCTTAGCCGGAATATTGTCTCTTTCGGAATAAGGGTAAAAAACGGAATATTACGTGCATGTACACATACTCATTGTGTGTGCTCTAATCATGTCCTGTCCAGATGTACCCACCGGGTCACTCCTGATGATCTGTGCCAGCTGCTCCGTCAGTGTCTTAGACATCATGGATGTGCCCACCATTCTCATCTGCAGGCCCCCCACCGCTGCCACCATGCTGCCTGCTGCCACCATGGACGGAGGGCTGGCGATGAATTTAACATCTGCACACCGTCACAATGGAACGTCATGTTAATGTGGCACGTTTCAAAACAGCGAGTAACAATGAAGAGAACCAAATTAAAACCAAAACGTTCAGAACTCAAAGTTCCAGAGCCTAAGATGTTTAATCAAGTGAGGCTTGTGTTAAAAAGCTTTTTTTTTTAAAGGTAGCAGTGAGAAAATTAAATATGATCCTGAAGTCCAGTTGGACTAATAACCCTGTACGGTTTCCCTCTGAATGACTACAATATGATCCAGCGACAGTAGGGCGGTGCACTATATCAATATTATATCAAAATCGTGATACAAGACTAGATATTGTCTTAGATTTTGGATATTGTAATATGGCTTTACTGTTGTATTTTCCTGGTTTTAAAGGCTCCATTACAGTGAAGTTATATAAATACCAGACTTAACCTCAAATCTAATAGTGAAATTATTTTGTTAAAGCACCAAAAGTCTGTGTCTGTACTTCCGTCCTCTAACGTTCCAACTATGAATGACAACTTTATTATATAATCTAAAGCAAATAGAAAATAGGAAATTATTCAGTTGTTCCATGTGTCTTCATGTTTAATGTTTTACCTAACTCTGCTGCAGCTGCTGCTGATGTGGCAGACTGCTGCAGATTCACTGTCTTTGTGAACAAAGCTAATGGGATCGACCCCCCCCCCCCCCCCCATGTTTGTAACGTAGTGGCATGCATACCTGTGGCACACAGAGCCACAAAGGTCTGAGCGTGCTTCCTGAGGATGGGCCGGTGCTCTCTCACAACCGGCAGCTGGGACAGGAAGTGCTCTATGAAGTCCAGAGCGGTAACTGAAGCCAGGTCCCACTTCAGCTTGTTCAGAACCACCAGCTCCATTTGCTGTGTGGACAGAGAGAGGGACAGAAAGACCGGTTCAAGTGTGATCTAAACAGACAGATGCAGGGATTAAGAAAGGCTTTCTGTCTGCTTGAGGGGGTTTGTGGCTTTAACATGGCCCTGCAGGAAAGGAATCCTCCTCTGGGGACCATGACTGTCCACAGTCAACTTTATGACAATGGAGCCATTTTTTCCAAGACACTTAGACCTGGCCAAGTGCTGGTGAATGGGAAATTTTAACCTTGTGTTGGGGCTACAAGACACGCCCCAGAGGTTACCAAAACTATTAAAAGTCACCTTTTGGGGACCATAAAATCCAAACCAATCTGTCCAGTACCTGCTAAGATATCTCGATCTGAACAAAAGGGTGGAGGCCGACAAAAATGCAGGCCATTGCTCACCTGGAAATCTTGCTCACGAGAGCACAATTTGAACTTGCTCAGTGAGTTACTCTGGCATCGAGTAGTGCTGCTCATTAACTATGCCTTTGTAGCCAAGCTGCACCAATCACATTGGTGTATCTGATGTAAGCGGGGCCAGAGGTGAGCTGAACAGGTGACATCTAATCTACCAGTTAGCTGAGCAGATAGCTAAGCATATGGGGCTCTGGATACGTCACCCTGTGTGTTGTTGTGATTGGTTGTAGTGTTATGCAATTGTGTGCTGTTAGATTTTCAAATGCAAGCTTGGTGCCGCAGTTGGAAAAAATGTTTCATGATAATAAAGAATTATGATAATAAAGAGACAAGGTTTACCTCACAGGCTGTGTGTTTGTGTAATTACATCATCTGGGTCACATAACTGATATATAACCAAAAGATGTATCCTGGAATTCACTCAAAACTTGAATTTCTTTAAAATTTGACTGAAAGAGATAATTATATTAATCACAATTATTTGACTGAAAGAGATAATTATATTAATCACAATTATTTCTGAGATAGTTCCTGTACAGCCACATTCGGAAGTATTACAGCTCCAGGTGGTGATGGTTCTAAAGATTATCTCGCAAGAGTTTTCTACCGTGTGGTGCAACACTGTTAAATGGATTGATACTAGTCGTTATGGGAGTGTCTTTCAGAGCGGGCCAGATATAAGACAAACAGCGTTGTGACGCGACGGCGACCTACCAGCAGCTGAGTTGGGGTGATGGAGTTGTCTGTGTAGATGCAGAGCTTCTCAGCAGTGAGCGGGATCGTTTCCTTCAGTTTGGAAGCCAGGAACATGCAGGCGGCTCCCAGGACCTGCAGGTGGGTCTTCTTGGTGGGTTCCACCGACAGGAAGCGGTCCATGTAGTTCATAGCCAGAGGGAACACCTCCTCCTCACATTTCTGCTCCTCACACACCTGCACAGACACACCAGACAACAATACTGCCATTAAATACTGTTTATAAGATTTCACTGTTGCCACCATCAGTTCAGTGCCACAGCAATCCCTGGTCAAAGGTCACTTACCCTATGAAACCATGCCAATAAGTGAAGTATACAGATTTGAAATCTGAAGGTTCATGTTATGAACTGAAAGTTAAAAAAAAAAAAAAAAATGACGAGGAGAAAAACTCAAGATAAACCCAAACAGATTTTTTTTTTTTTAATTCAGGGTCAAGATTTCAAAATTTAGAGGTTTAGAGGTGTTAAAGGCTTTCTTTATGGCTTTGAAATGTCAATGGTTTCTACCAGACACTTCTCACATTAGGCTATGGGGGGGGGGGGGGGGGGGGGAATGGCATCCCTTAGCCTATCTGCTATAATGTAAGCATGAATTTTGATAAAGCAGTTGCTGCAGCTAACAACATGCTAAGAAGCACCCTTTGGTTTTCAGAATCTCATAGATTAGTGGTCTGGTTTTGTCATTGCATTCCCAAAAAAAAGAGAAAAAAATAAAAGAATCTAGGCTCAGGCTTCATTAACACAAGCAGAAACTTGCAATTGACAAAATAGTCTTGCTCATAATTCAGAAGATACCTGTATGAAATACAGATAAAGATATGTAGGTCTTAATAGGAAGTACAACTTGAGAACTGTAAAGTTCCTCACGTTCAGCAAACACAAAGGCAGCGCGTGGTCTGCATAAATTGCACCTCGCGACATTTTTTCCAAAATGTAATATTTTTTATGTCGTTTACCCATGACTTGTTGTATGTATTCTTTCTCTGTGGATTGGACTTTTCTTTCCACGCGGTTAACTAAACTGACACGTGAGCGCATAACTTCAAGAGTAAAGTAAAGAGGCCATGACGACATTTCAACTCCATTAACCGTTTAAAGTTAGCATCGCCACACGGCAGCGTTATAACAGGCTAATAAACATGGTGGACCAGTACCAAGGCCATAGTGAACCTACATTATGTATTTGATACATTCCATTTAACACATAAAAACTCAATTTAAACTAAAAAAAACTGTCTGTTTATTGGCAAGTAACTACAAGTAGTAACTACAAGTTACTACAGTAACGCTAACTTGTAACTAACTCGACATTTCGTTCTCCTTTGAAGAAAACATACATACAAACATACAGTCCAGTACATCTTTTTTTCCTCTTTCACTGATTCCACAAAACCAGCAGAGGTGCTAGTGAGCAGTCTGAATCTACAACTCAAGTTGGAATTTGTTGGAGAAGTTACAGGACATAATGCAGCTTGGAAGCCGAACTCACCAGCGGCTCTAAAAGACTTAGCAAAACCTTCTAGAAACGAGCACATAGCGACGTTAACTTCACATAAGCAGAGCAACATTGAAAATGTCAATTCTGTGAACGAGACTCTTTGCGTTCAACAAGTAACATTTACTGGCTTTAACTCACCTCCAACATCCAGGTAGCCAGTATCCTCCTCATGTACGGAGCTACTTCTCTCTGGACGCATTTGAAGTAGTTGGGAGAAGGGAGGTACTTGTCTTCTGCCCGCAACAGAGCGTGCAGGACCCGCTCATTCAACAGGTTGGAGTCCCGGTAGGCCCTCCGGATGGCAGGCCTGTCCCCCTCACAGCACAACAACTGGTGATCCATTTAACGTTACCCGGCCGCCTGCAGCACTCTGTGTCGGTTTCAGCTATTGGCTTCGTGCCACTCTGGTGACAAACCCTCAAACTCGCTTTGTTTTAGCTAACCAGAACACATGATTAGCCGCTCCACATTTTGTAGACTTTACCGTTTTCCACCTTTATTTCCACTCGCGGGAGAACATTTAGCACCTTTAGCTAGTTACAGGTAGGAATGGTTATGGAAAAATGTAGTAGGCCTAAATGAAAGGTGTCCTCGTTTGTCTCCGTTGTGTCACTGGGTGAGTGTATTCCTAGTCCGACGGGCTCTGAGCGGCTTTCCTTTGTTGAACAGGGCCCAACTAGCGGACTAAAGTTCCGCTGGCCATGTGGGACAAGTTTACCTACATCCCCCTGCCGCTGCGCCGCTTTATCACTGGACCGCGTCATGAATTAGCATACCGTGACAACACATCCGGTCAGAATGTCAAAATAAAAGAGCACCACAAAGGTGTGCTGGTTGGTTTTTTTATTTCTGTATTTTAGAACAAACATTTACTCATTTTAGTTAAATTTCACATTCACAAAATTAAATTTTGTAACACGAAATATTTATTTAAAGATTTTTATATGTACAAACTATTCAGCGCTCTACAATCCCCAAAGCCTTAAAGACTGATATACAGCATTTACATTTTGTTTTTTAATTGCCCAAGCTGCTGATTTCTTTTTATTAGTTGTTATTATTGTTGTTCAGCTATTATTATTTTAATTTCTTTACCGCTTAGCTTTTAAGCTTTACTGGTAGGCCTGTTGTTTTTTGTCATTACACTTACAGAGCATTTGAAAAAAAACATTTTCAGTTTTCATTAAATTATTGAAGATCATCAATACACTTTATATAAAAGATTTTTTCACCTACATTCACTGGTGGAGGAAGTATTCAGTTTCTTTACTTAGTAAAACTAAAAGTACTATTATTACACTATAAAAGTCCTGCATTGAAACTTAAGTGAAAATATGTAAGTCCACGTATAATCGCGGACATGTAGTTAAAGTAAAGGTTCTCAAATGTCCCCAGTGACTGTTATATTATTGTGTATTATATCATTAAATTGTTATTACTCATGCATTCATGTAAAAACAGGATTGTACTGTTTTAGCTGGTTGAGCTAACCAATGATTACCTTCATTATTAGATCTACTCTGTAGAGCACGAAGGAACTGACTTCCATGTGTAGATCTTGCAAAGGGGAAACGGAGACAGAGATCTATGTGGCCATGTCTCTCTCTGTCTGCGTGAGCAACCTTTAACCTCGGTTTCTCAGGGTGGCCGGGTCCAGGGTCATACCCTGGACATGGCACACAATAGCAGTCTATAGATTCTATTGATTCGTCGTGATTGATCCCTCTAACAATAGGGACTGATCTTTAGTGATCAGCTTCGTTAGCCTTCTGCCATGTCGCCCAATAATGTTGCTGGGCGGGCTTTGGCCTGCAGAACTACGTGCGGATATTGTAATGCTTCCAATAGGGTTCATTATAGGCAATAAGCATCAAGGCATCAAGGCATAGACACTACTCGCACACTGACTGCCCACTTGCTGACATGATTTTAAATGCAATTGTTACTAAAAGTATAAAATACACAGTATTATGTCACAGGTTAGCTATAGTAAGATTTTACAGTAGCTTGCTTTTAATAATTTGGCATAAAGGAATCCATTTATTCAATCCAATTTAAGAAGAACAATATATATAACTGTCGGAAAGTTCCTGTACTGTTACAGCTCTTTATTTTTTGATTTTTTTTTTTTTTTTTTTTTTTTTAAACACAAACCATGTTCCTTGCTTGTGAATATACATTTTATCTTCTGCACTATTTATGTCTTTTGTTAAACTGTATTCACTTACTTGATGGTCTGCAGTTGACTGTAACCAGCGGTTACAGTCAACAGTATTCAGATCATATATACCACAGTGTAAAAAAATACTCTGTTACAAATAGAATTCCTGCAGTTGAAATGTTACTCAAGTTAAAGTGTGTTTAGTATGATCAGGAAAATGTTGTTAAAGTAGAAAAAGTAAAGAAAAATCCTCCCATTTTAGAAGCTGTGAAGAACCCAACCAGCTGTGTGTTTAATGCTCTCATCATCTCAGCTGGACCTGGAGGCCGTTATATTGTTGCTAGGTTACTTTATAATAAACATCAGATATTATAAACTACATGTGTTTGTGTGCAGAAATCTTACTGTGGAAAGTAACTAAAGCTGTCAGATGAATGCAGTGTAAAAAGTAGGCTATTTCTCTCTGAAATGTAGCAAAGTAGAAGTAGAAAGTGGCATAAAAAGAAAAGACTCAAGTAAAGTACAAGTACCTCAAGATTTGGACTGAAGTGCAGTAATGGAGAATATGTACTTGGTTACATTCCACCACTTACTGTAGCTGCCCCGTGTTGTTTTCACTGATTTATACATTTCATTTTTAAAATGTAGATTGCCTTTGATCAAAGGCACAGGCGCCTCAGATCCTATGCATGTAAATGTTCGGTATCCCATTCCACCGATGGTCTAAATAAACACACACTCACAGCTTCACAAAGATGCAAACTACGATCAGAGCAGGTGGAGATTGAAAGAGACAAAGCTGAGGAGTGTGTGAACCCGAATTTAAACGCTGAAGATGAATGTGGAGGCAGCTACAGGGAGCACACAGAGGTCTCCATGCTGAGGAATCCAACCGAACCATCCTTCACTGGAGATAGATGAAAAGAAACGGACGTGACAGAATGACTTCACAGCGACAGAAAGGGAGAGTGATGGTAGAAAATAGCAGTTACGTTGCCACTGGTGCTGGCTCTTTTGAATTCAAGCTGTCAACAAACACGATTTTGTTGTGTACGCAAGTACCCATTGATGTTTATTTGCGCACACAATTGTCCTCAAATTGACATGTTTTACATGCAAACATTACAAATATTCACTGTGCTTTCTACTTCCTACTAAAAGTTAAGTTAAAGTCTACTTGCAAAAGTTAGCCAACCGTAACCATGTAGTGTGGAAACATGGATATGATACATATTATAGCTGACATGTACTGTATATATAGTTATTATTTCAGATTACATGAAATAAGCAACTGGTAGACGGAGGTCTTACGTTTCCTTGATAAGAAATGTTTGCATAGTTATAAAAGTGAACAGAATACAGCTAGAAACCAGAGCTGATGGGAACTTGAAACACAATGCAAATGGTGACAGTCCTGTTAGGTTATTTCAGCAATACAAGCGGCACAAAATTATGTATCTACATTCAACGGAAAAAACCCTCTGGCCGCCATTTTAATCATGACTCTTGTACATCTGGAGCAAAGGAGGAAGTCAAGTAACCGAACAAAATATCGCTCTTCGTGGTTGGATCTCAGTTTCCCACAGCTTTCTGATCTTTCTTGATTTTAAGAGTTTTGGAAAGGCACGGACCAATCATTTCATCTTGCAGATCGGGGCACCGTGCATGTAGTCGGATGTATTCTATGTATCTGTTTTGCGACTGACAACTGCAGCATACTGTATCAACACATGGGTTCTGTAGAAATAGCCTTGCACACACAGTCTGATTTGATCAGAGCAGTTAGAAGCATCATGTTCATAGAATTAATTGCTAACGAAGTAGACGTGCTACACAACAGACACGCTACAAAGTGTGTGCGTGCGTGTGTGAGTTTGTGTGTGTGTCATGGGGAAGGAAGGACGCTCCCAGTGGCTCTCAAGTGCGTCAGAGCCTTTTAAGTCCTTGAATGGCCTGGTATCACGGCTATCAAGCCTGGACACCAGCACAGAGGACGGACCAGGGCTTCGATCTTCTCAAAGAATCTGCCCCCCCACCACCACCACCGGCCCTCACCAGCCCCATCCAGCCCCCAACTCCTTTCTTAACTGGGGGGGATGGTATTGTGCTGTGTTTCCACTGGGCTTAAAACAAGAATTGAATCCAACATGTTAGGAAAACAACTGATAGAACTTAAAGAAAGGGCAGCTTTTACAAGTGTCTTGTGAATTCATTTGAGGAGGTGTGATCACTGTATTCTTATTGGTGTTAAAAATGTGTGTTGTAAAACTTATATCACCTTGTAAATATGCACATTGCTGTGGAAGTCAAAGGCGGTTGGACTCAGATTCCTCTGAACTGAAGAGTCCTTTTTGACAAGAGGGTGAAACATTCTCAAGAATCTTAAAGACCTAGCACTTATAAACCTCATAATGGAGTCTACACTGACTTTATGCTAAATCATTATCCAACACATTTAGCTTTTTCCTCTTTACTTGTTACATATGGTGAATTCAAGGACACACATCAACATTGCGGATTTAAGATCTCTGCAGGGTAAATCCAGCCATCTAGCTAGACTATCTGTGCAATCTGAGTTTTCTGTTGACGACTAAAACTACTTCTGCACGTCCATGCGTTCCACCAAAACTAGTTCCTTCCCGAGGCTCCATCTGATGCTTAGCGCCACCCAAGACGATCGTGATTGGTTTAAAGAAATCCCAATAAACCAGAGCATGTTTTTCCCTTGTTTTTCTCCCATCCTGGAATGCTGTGTGGACTAGCCAGACCCTCGTTACCTGTGGAGGAAGGTCTGGCAATGCTAGAGTAAAAGGGTTATGTTGTTAGTAGTTAGCTAGTGTGTAGCTAATAATTAGGGGTTTTCACACAGAGTCATTTTTGGGCTCTATTCAGCTGTAGACTTTGATGCAATAGCAGTTTTCTGACCAGATGGATTTTGCAGTTCTTAGAACACAACATTTATAGAACCCTTTTTTATTCTTGTGTTCCGACTGGACCATTTGGGGATTATTAAATTCCTCTGAGCGGAGTTTCTGTAACTCTTTCAGCTCCTACTTCTTTTGACCTAGGTCTACATTGATTAGTCCAACTTGTAATTCCCGCCCCCACAGCGTGTCATCTGTAGAAGCCATGCCTTCTGTTTTAGCATAACATGAACTACTTGAAAAATTACACGACTATGTTAATTTCTACGAGAATGGACCGAATGCTGATCAATGAAACGTGGACTGATGTGGGGGATGATATTACGCTGCAGCCTTCTTCTTCTGTGTTTTTGTCAGGTCCTCCGGCCTGGTCTTTGAACGCCGCCGCTCCAACTCCGTCATGAGGATCCCGGCAATGCACAACAGGAAGATTCCCATGGCCTCCTCCATGCTGGTCTATTGTCTAAAGTCAAGTGACGACGCTATGAAGGCCGTTGTCGTGCTTGTGTCACTCCTTTACCCCTCCTACCAGTTCCTACGGCCACTTGGCCAGTGCAAATGCAAGTGGCAAAACCGGTTTTGGGGGAGAGTAGTTAGTAGAACTGTATAGAAGTGGACTATTCCTTAAATTTCCCTGTTTGGGTGCGCTTTTACTACTTTCGTCCAGAGGGGTCTCAAATCTCTAAACCCCGTTTTTTTTTCATTGTTTCCCCGTTTCATTGGTTTATACCAAAAAAGTTAAACTAAAACTAATCTAATCTATTCCAAAATATACCTGTAACACTTGGGCCGAAAAAGCTATTAACCCTTTTTTGTCTTATTAAACAAACTTTTGTTGTTTTATGATGCGGGGAATCACTGCCCCAACTGTTTTTTGGTCGATGACCCTGCTAACTCGCACCCAACAGGGCCCAAAAACCCCCCCATTTTCAAAAATCTAACCCCCTTTTACCTGCGTCTTTTTTTTTTTATTCTTGTTTAAAAAAAAACAATTGTTTTCAGTGTCTCTCAATTTTTTTTAAACTTGGGGAAAAACCCTGTTGCCCCTTTTCTTCTAGATTAGATTTTGATTGATTTTTTTATCCCAAATTGGGAAAATTTTTTGCTACCGCACAAAAATCAGACACACCGCACACATACAGAATATCCAAAAATAATAAAAATTTTTTGGGAAAAAACTTTTTATCTGACTTTGTTTTTTTTCGTTTTGTATTGCCCCCCACACCCAACTGAAAACCAAAGGGCAAATTCTTATTGCAACCAAAGCTTTATCCCAAAAAGCTGGCTACCAAATTTTGGGGAAAAAGGAAACTCAAAGCAAGCCTTTAAAACACCTCTAATTTTTGACAAGTCTGCTTCTGACGCCTGAAACCCAAATCCGTAGCCCATAGGGTTTTTAAAAGGTACAATGGGAAAGTACCAAGAAGAAAGAGTTTTAAAGAAAAAGAGATGGTTTTTCCCCCCCAAAACCTTTTTAAAACCCAGGGACCCCAAAAACCCAAAGGCCCCTGAAAAGAAAAGAGGTAAGTAATTGTCCTGTTAAGTGATCCGAAAAGACAGGCTGGGGAGGGGTTTGGGGGGGCCGGCGGTGGGGGTTTTGGTGATGGGGGTGGGCACAGCCCCACTGAGACCAAGGGGGTTAAAGAGGAAAACCCCCAGACAAACACTCCGCAAGGGTGCCCCCCCACACTCGTCTCCCCAAACCCCCCCCCCCCCCCCCCTCCCCCCAAGGGGATAATAGAAGTAGAGTTTTTTGTGCCAGGGTCCAGTCTGTACTTACTCCTGATCTGCCGCAGTCAGTGTGGTCTAGCCAGAGTTTATCGGGATCCACTTTCATTGATTAACCTATATATATGTTCAACATGTCACCGTGTGATTCAAAACTACCTTTACAAAGATATTGGTGTGCACCTTTGATTGACAATGTCAGAGAGGCCTTTATTTAAATGTACAATCCATCCTTTTCTTCAGCTAGGCATCTCTCAATCCAAACAGACTTTTTGACGAAGTTGTGGTGTTGCGTTAGCCTGGCTCCACCCTCCTACGTACTTCCGCTCAATTTTCATTTTCCTTCAGTACTCTGTCTGGGTTTGCGGTATATTTGCGGGTTTTCAAATCTTTGGCGGTCCAATCAGTGAACAGAGGGAGTCGCTGAGAAGAATGACGTTGAGGTTAGGTAACCTTAGGCGAGTTCCGTACTAATGGTGGCGGAGAAAGATACGTCCGTTGTGGCAACGCTGCAGAATATGCAGAAGTTATGGCAGATCCAGAGTGGCTCTGGGCAGAGCCAATAGTTTTAAACTTCAACAGAGTACCCGCCTTCATTGAAGTTGGTCTGGTAGGACCAGGCTAATGTACCAGAGTGTGGTAGGACCGGGCTAATGGACTAGAGTCTGGTAGGACCAGACTAATGGACCAGAGTCGGGTGGGACCAGGCTAATGTACCAGAGTCTGGTAGGAACAGGCTAATGTTCCAGAATCGGGTAGGACCAGGCTAGTGTACCAGAGTCTGGTAGGACCGGGCTAATTTACCAGAGTCTGGTAGGACCGGGCTAGTGTACCAGAGTGTGGTAGGACCGGGCTAATGGACCAGAGTCTGGTAGGACCGGGCTAGTGTACCAGAGTGTGGTAGGACCGGGCTAATGGACCAGAGTCTGGTAGGACCGGGCTAGTGTACCAGAGTCTGGTAGGACCAGGCTACTGGACTAGAGTCTGGTAGGACCGGGCTAATGTACCAGAGTGTGGTAGGACCGGGCTAATGGACTAGAGTCTGGTAGGACCGGGCTAATGGACCAGAGTCAGGTAGGACCAGGCTAATGTACCAGAGTCTGGTAGGAACAGGCTAATGTACCAGAGTCTGGGACCGGGCTAATGGACCAGAGCCTGGTGGGACAGGGCTAATGTACCAGAGTCTGGGACCAGGCTAATGTACCAGAGTCTGGTAGGACCAGGCTAATGGATCAGAGTCTGGTAGGACTGGGCTAATGTACCAGAGTCTGGGACCGGGCTAATGTAGCAGAGTCTGGTAGGACCAGGCTAATGGATCAGAGTCTGGTAGGACCGGGCTAATGTACCAGAGTCTGGTAGGACCGGGCTATTGTACCAGAGTCTGGGACAGGGCTATTGTACCAGAGTCTGGGACCAGGCTAATGGACCAGAGTCTGGTTGGACTAGGCTAGTGGACCAGAGTCTGGTAGGACTCTGGTAGAATCATACTTAAAATATTGTTGTAACCTTATAACATTACAGTCTGGTTTAGCCATCAATCATTAGCATGAGCCCCTTGTCACATTGTAGTGAGCTGGATCTATTGATTTTGAAGTAAAATATCAATAAATTAAGTCTCTACTGTATTACTGTGTTGCAAAGAAGCATGTTGTGACAAAGTGGGTTTGCTCACCACTTGTCTCATCCAGGTCATTAGTAAAGTAAACACACAGTCATGGTAGTCTCAATTCCATTTTATTAGGTTACAAGTTTAAACACGTTTTAAAGTTTCCCTGTATTGATACTTACAATTGTTTGTTCCTTTGTTCAGTTCCACCATGCGGACATTGTTTGGGGAGGGGCCGGCCTAAGTATTTCCTGTTTTATAGGAATAGGGTGGTCTGGATGACATCACCGGGCCAAACCAAGTAAGGGTTTTTCTTGTTTTAGAAATGTTTATTTGGTTGTTTTTGGTTATTATATAAAAAAGGCATGAATAACCCTGACCTGTTTTGCAGTCAGTAAGCTAGGAGGGAACTGGTAACAAAGTTCCATAGGTTGAGAGATTGTAAGGTATTAATTTAGGGAGTAGATCAACCTGCTTTAGAATGAGATGGACTGAAGCACGGGTGGTGTTAATTGACAACCCTATATACATGGAAGGATTTGTGGCTCCCGGGGGAAAAACATGGAGGTGAGGCTTGCATGCCTGTTGTTAGCGCTGCTGGGTTTTTGAATATGTATTGTTGTATGTTTTGATTGTTTAATTATCCATTGACTGCAGACCACTGGAAATAAATAATCAGCTCTGGAAACATACAATGTCTGACTCTGCCTACCTACCACCATCCTAGCCACTCTGGCCAATTTACCACATTTGGTGGCAGTGGTGGGATCCAGGCCAGTAGGTGGCAGTGTAGACGATAAGAAAAATGTCAAGCAGACAGAAGAAACTACAAGTAGTACAAGATGGCGCTGACCAACAGGAGGATGAAGGAGGTCAATCAAGAGAACAAGAGAACATGGCTGAATTGTCAAACCTTTTGCGAGGCCTAATGCAACAGCAGGCTAACCGCGATGTCAGGACGGAGCAGGAGCATAAGCGACAGGAGGAAAGGTGGAAACGAATCCAGCATCAGTTTTCCCAGCTCCAACATGAGGTACAACAGGACCGCCAGGATCATCATCAGCTGATGGAAGGTGCCACAGCCACACCTGGCAACTCTGTTGAGCCTACAGCAGAGCCACCTCGCATCTTAACAAGCCAAGTCAGTCATGAGGCTAGTCCATTGCTGGCGGTTCTGGGAGAACAGCATTCCAGTCTGGTGAGTTTTCCTGGATGGAAGAGCCCGAAAATGCAGCCCTACAATGAAGGTGAGGACATTGAACATTATTTAATCACCTTTGAAAGAATTGCTCATGCTTGCCAGTGGCCTCAAGTGGAGTGGGCTCTTCATCTAGCGCCACTGTTAACTGGCAAAGCCCGTTCTGCTTGTGTAGCTATGGATAGTGATGACACCATGGACTATGCAAAGATAAAGGATGCTGTTTTGCAGAAGTTTGAAATCAGTGCAGAGACGTATCGAGCGAGATTCCGTTCCAGTGTGCCAGGAGAAGGTGAAACACCTAGAGAGCTGCAGGTACGCCTCAAGGATTTATATGGCAGATGGATGGCTCCCAATGCCAAGACCAAGGAACAAATTGGTGACGCTATCATCATGGAGCAATTTCTTAAAGTCCTGAATCCGGAGCTTTGCACATGGATTAGAGAGCGGAACCCAAAAACCTCCAAAGAAGCAGCAGAATTGGCTGAAGCTTTCCTGGCTGCCCGTCGTCCATCCTACGAATACCTTCCAGCCAAGCCCCGCCCACCCTCATCAGCTGGTATGCATGTTAGTGGGAATAAGTTTAGAGCTAGGAACACAAGACAAAATTTTGTCCCTTCTAATTCAGCTAAACCTGAACCTAGAAACCGAGCCCTCTTAGCATGTTATACATGTGGTCAGACAGGTCACTTTAAAGGAGAGTGCCCTAGGGTTCCGGTTAGTAAAAATTATATGTGTTTTGCTCCCCAGTTATCAGTTAGTGAGCTGGACAGAGAAGAGGTCTCAGAAGGGCAAGGCGATGAACTTGCAATGGGTGTGTTAGTTGGAGACAGACCCTGTGTAGCTCTTTTGGATTCAGGAAGTAATCGCACCCTAGTTAGACAGGATTGTCTCCCTAGAGAGGCAATTTTTTGTGGAGGTGACTGGTTTTGAGCACTCCAGACAGACTAAGAAAAAGAAAAGCAGGAGACAGAGGAGACAGGACAGAGTAAGGGGGACAAAAATAGCAGAGCATGTGTCTGAACCTTTAGAGTCTGACCTTTTTGCTATTGCTAGTGGCATTGCTAAGCTACAGAATGAGGACCCTACATTAGCAACTTTGTTTTCTAAATGTGTGCCTGAGTCAACCCAAGTAGTAGGTAGAGGGAAGGAGGCATATGTGGTCAAGGGAGACATTTTGTATCGCCGTAGCCAGAGTGGTGACCAGCTAGTTGTTCCCCAGAGTTTTAGACCCACAATTCTTAACCTGAGCCATTCCATCCCATGGGCAGGACATTTAGGGCAGGCAAAAACATTTGCAAGGATGGTTCCCCATTTCTATTGGCCCCAGCAGTATGCTGACACAGTAAAATATTGTCAGTCTTGTCCACAATGTCAGTTAACAGCGTCAGGCAGGAAAAGAGAGAGGGCTCCTCTCATTAGCATGCCCATTATTGATACACCCTTTTCCCGCATTGCCATGGACATTGTAGGCCCACTAGAAAGGAGTAGTGCAGGCCACAAGTACATCCTAGTGATTTGTGACTACGCCACAAGGTATCCTGAGGCCTTTCCGTTGAAGAAGATCAAGACCCGCCAGATTGTCAACTGTCTCATTCAGATGTTTTCCAGAGTTGGCATCCCAAAGGAGATCATCCAAAAACCAGGCCCATTCACCCAGGTCTACTAAAAGGTTTCGTATGCTGGGAATCGTTAAGACCATCCCTCCCCCACAACAGATGGGCCCCTTTTTGCAATTTAACAAAACCCCCAATCCATGTTAGGAAATTTGTGAATGCCCGGGATCACGGACCAGGGGTCCCATTCTTGTTGTTTGCTACAGAGAAGTCCCCCACCTCACTGGTTTTCACTTTTCACTGTTTTATGGGCACTCAGTAGGGGTCCTTGGTTTCTTAAAGGAACCTGGGGGGTCCCCCTGCCACAACAGCAAGCAGTGACTCTCATATGGTTTTTAAAATGAAGACAACTGGACCCGTTCCAAGCTTGCCAATTAATCTGGCTAACACCCCAACAGAAACAGAGTTAGACAAAACTTCTAGGAGGGATTTTTCCGGAGGGCGCAAGTTTTTGCTATTGCTGCCAACATTGTAGCGGTCTCCTTCCAATGGCAGGGGGCCCTCAAGATAAAAAAAATGGGGCCCCTTACTACAAACCCCTTTCCAGACCGCCGAAAAAGCTCAGTCTTCCGTAATCTTTTTAAGGTGGGTAACCCAAAAAACGTCTACCCTGTGGGACCCCACATGATTGTAAAAAAGCTTTAAGAGATATTTTCCCCCCTCAACGGGTGCCCCGTTTTTCCCCGGGCCTAAGCCCTCTTCAGCATTTTAAAAACCCCGGGCTGGAAGTTTACATTTGGAAAAGGGGCTCTTCAGTCGGGGGCCAGGTTTTACCCAGCTCATAAAACATCATATCCATCTGTTTCACCAAAACAGCCCCCCCCTAAAGGGGCACCACCTTCCGCATTTTCCCCCAGACTTTTTTCCTGAAAGAAGCAAGAAGGAGGAATGCTGGGTACAGGGGTCATTGACCTCCGGGGTGAGTGGGGGGTGCCCCGGGGGTTTGGGGCCAAAAAACCCATTCTAAACTAAAATTCTGTGTCAACTTTTTCAAATTTTAATGCGTTTCTGGGGATTTGATCCTTTTTCCCAAAGCCAAGGGTTTTTTTAACTGATTGGCGCTGGGGAGGGCCAAATTTCAACACCCTGGGCCCCTAAAGGGATGGCCAAAATGCCCCTCACAGAAACTTCCAAGGTTTTACAAAATTTCAAAAGTTCCAAGGGCCTTTTTCCCGATTCAGAATGTCCGTTTGGGGTTTTCATTGGGGCAAACCTTCAACTTTTTTACGGTATTTGGGGTGAATTTTTTTAAAAGGAGCGGGGCTATGCAGCCGCCTACATTTATGGGCATTGTCATTTTTAGCAGGGCCTTGGAAGGCATCGCCCCTCTGGCCAAAGGCTTCCAACCCTATCCAATTTCTGGTCCCAGTCCCTCAATGCCCAAAAAGTTCACAATTGCCAAAATCAGAGTGCAACCTCGGGTACTTTATTGGAGGAGGAGGTATCCGTCCCCGGGTTTGGAAAAGGGGAAGGCATTCCGCTTTTTACCGCTGCCCCAAACCAAGAAGGCTAATTCATTCTTGGGGTTATTTTTTTTAATCGCAGAAATTTCCCAACTTTTCACACATCTGCTGTAAATAAATGACATTACTGGCCCAAAACCCCCTTTTAAAATTTTAAAAGGGCTCAAAAGTTTAGAAGCTTTTTAAAAACTTGAAAAAAAATTTTTATGTAAAGGGCCCCGTTTTGCTGCCCCTTTTACCTTTCCCCTTTTCTGGCAGACGGTGCTCCGGAGTGTTCCCCGGGGCTGGGGTTTTCTGCAAGGGGGAAAAAGGAACCATTTTCCTGTTCATTTTAGCCAAACCCCTTTCCCCAAGGGAAAAGAGGTACTCAAAGGTTTAAAAAGGAAACTCAAACTATTAAAGGGGTTTAATCCCTTTAAAAATTACCTCTTGGCAAGGTTTGGGTTTTTGAGGGCGGACCCCTATTTCTTTTTCAATGGGTCCTCAAAATGAAAAAACACATTTTTTAAAAATTACCCGAGGGGACTTGTTTACTTCGGCCGTATCGTTTTCCGGGCCGGTATAAAACCCAAAAAAGAATGTCTTGCTGACTTTCTTTTCCCCTGGGCTCTGGAGTAACCGGTTTTTTGGAAAGGGGGGGGTGGGGGGGACAAAGTGGGGGTTTTTTCACCACTTGTCTCTCCAGGGATTAGTAAAGTAAACCACCGTCGGTATTCCCAAATTCCCTTTTTTTAGGTTTTCAAATTTAAACCCGTTTTTTAAAATTTCCCCGTTTGGGAAATTTCAATTGTTTGTTCCCTTTTTTCATTTTAAACCCTGCAAAGGCATTGTTTGGGGAGGGGCCGGGCCCAAGTATTTTCCCGTTTTATAGGGTAGGGTGGTCATGGGTTTTACACACCCGGGGCCAAAACCCAAAATTTTTTCTTCTTTTTTATATAAAAAAGGCATGAATAACCCCGACCGGTTTTTCAGTCGTAAGCTGGAGGGGCCTTTGGGAACAAAGTTCCATAGGGTTTAAATTTTAAGGATTTAAATTTTTTGGGGGTGATCAACCTCTTTAGAAAGAAAGGCCGAAGCACCGGGTGTTTAAATTTACAAACCCCATTAAATGGAAGGGTTTTGCCCCCCCGGGGGAAAAACTGGGGTGAGGCTTGCATCCTTTGGTTTGCGCTGCTTTGGGGGTTTTAAAAATGTAATTGTTGTAGTTTTGGGTTGTTTTAAATTACCAAATTTACTTTCAGACCACTGGGGAAAAATAATCAACTCTGGGAAAAATACAAAGTCCCGACCTGCCTACCCACCACCATCCTCCACTCTGGCCAACCCTTTCCACCATGGCACCCAAAAGAGAAAAGGCTGTATTACTGTTACCCGATTTTAAATTTTTTTACAATTTTAAAAGATTTACTCTCAATTTTCCGAGGGTCAAAATTTTCTAAAGGGAAAGGGGCCTCTGACAGAACGACCCTCAAAACCCAAAAAGACGATTTTTTCTAGGTTTTTAACCCTTTACGGAAAAATTTGGGAGAATACCCCAATTTCCTAACTTAAAGAAATAAAAAAAATTATTTTGGGCATTTTAGACCCTTTTATATATTTTTTCTTATATTAAATTTATTCATAATTTAGACTAAGTTTTTCAAATGGTTTATGAACGGAGATGTTTCTGAAAGTTTTTTTTTTCCCGGGAAATTTTAAATTTCAAAAAATAAGGGGGAATCATTAGAAACCCTTTTAAAATCACATCGCCACAAATTCCCCTTTTAATTTCGTTTAAAAGGGTTAAAATTTTGGGGGCTTTTTTGAGACAATGAAACCCAAATTTCATTTCCAGGTAAATCAAATACTTTGGAAAAAAAAATCAAATTTCCCCCATCAAAACCGTCCTGGGTTTAAAACCTACCCTGAAAAAAATATTTTCCCGGAAATTGTTTTCAGAACCCGCGTTCCCGGCGGGGGGAAGAAATCTTTTTACTGGTTTCCTTTTAAAAAAACTTTTCCTTTTCAACCCCCAACCCCCAAAATTCTTTCCCGTTGACCGGGGGGTGGTTTTTGTTGCATGTGTGGGGTTTGGTGTGTGAAAAAATTTCATTCCTCCTGCGAAGAAGGGGGGGTACTGTTAAAGGGGCTCTCAGGAAGGCGACCCCACATTTTCCCAACGTCACCCCCTTTTGGGGTTTTGATGGCTTTTAAGCTTCACAATCATTTAGTCCCGTTTATCTAAAACGGTTTAAAATTCACCAAAAACTGGGAAATCGGTCCCCAAGGGCCCCTCCGAGACGTTTTTTTCCCCTCATCCCAGAAAAACAACCCCCCCAGCTGTTAACTGACCCCTAGGGGGAAAACCCGCTGTTTGGAGACGTTGTCCCGATTATGGAAACTGCTCCACTACTTTTTAAAAGGGTACTTGTATAGGGAACCGTTAAAGTTTCCATAATACCTTCCCCACACTGTTATCTACCGCTGTATAATTCCCCAAAAATTTTTTGGAATTTTTATTGCTCAGAAAATTGAGGTTAAAAATACTTATTTTTTTTAGATCAATAAAAAAAAAATTTATTTATTTTTTGAAAGAAATTTCCAGGATACACCTTTGGGGGTTTTTTATAGTTTTTTTGTCCCCCCCGATAAAGCCCAAACAAACCCAACCAAACAGCCTACAAAGTAAATCACCCCTATTTTTTATCAAAAACTCTTTAATCCTAGAAAACCCCCCGGGGTTTCCTAACTGGGTCCTTTTCCTCCCCTTCAATTTTTTTGTGGGTGTTGACGGCGTTTTAAAGGGGGGGGGGAAATGCCACAAAAAAAAAAAAAATTTGTCTTAAACCAAATTTTAAAAAATTAAAGAAAAATTTTTAAAATTTTTGCTTTTTCCCCAAAATCAAACCCATTCCCAATTCATAGGGGTTTTAAAAACCTTAAAATAAAGGGTTTGGGGAAATTAATTGGGGGTTAAAAAAAAACAAACCGGGGGGGTTTTCCCAAAAAGAAACAGACAAATTTAAAAAAGATTAAATAATTGTTTAAGGCCCCACTCTCAAAATACATCTAGCCCCCGAAAAAAAAAAATTGGGCCCCCAATTAAAAAAGAAATTGTGTGTGTAAAATACATTTTTTGTAAAATTTTAATTCTCTCGACAAAAATGCTCAGTTAGAAAAGTCTGAAAATGTTAAAAGAAAACTTCACAAATGTCGGGAAAAAAGAAACAAGCACAATATATCGGAAAAATCATAAAAGATGTTGACAATGAATCTGGGAGGGGGGGGGGGGGGGGGGGGGGGGGGGTTTGGGGGGGGGGGAAAAAGGTCAAAAAAAAGGGACAACAGGCCTTCTAAAATCTCCCAAAACACGAAAAATCGAAAAATCGTCGAAGCACAGATTACACAATTTAAAATGTAAAAAAACAAAATACAACTGTCAATCACGCATCACTTGAAATCATATTTCTTAAAGTGTGTACTGTATATCCATGAGATAATGTAAGATAGAGACCACGCTCATTCAGGCAGTCTAATGTGGAGATCATCTGTTGCTGTATATATTTAACCTGGAGCTTTCTATTTGTCAGTGTCTGTCATATGTGCCCCCCCCCCCCCCCGGGTTTGATGTTTTTGATAAAGTGTGTGAAGGAGGCTTTCCTCTCCCTCGCTGCAGTTCCATCCCAGCAGCAAATGGGAGGGCAGAACAGGAGGGGGGGGGTGACCTCTGACCTGTTGCCTCTCTCCGTCTAATCCTTGACAGCCATGCATCTAGGAGTTGAGAGAGAGATGCATGGCTGGAAACCCTTTTCTACCAGCCCTGCATGGTACTCTCTTTACCCCTCTCCTTCCTCTTTCTGCTTCTCCCCACCCTCCCATGACCCATCCATTTTCCCTCTCCCCTCTCTCTCCTTGCCTTTCTCCCAGTCACAGCATGTGGTAGAGTATGATCTCACTGGGGCTATGAAGAAATGAAAATGTGATTCCTGTATAAATCTACTGAATCTGCATTCTCTGTAGGGCGTAGAGGCCACTAAGATATTTAATTAAACTCCATTAAATCAAGAGTACACTGTGACTCACTATAGGTTTGGTGACTAACACTGGACAACAAGATAGGACATGAAAAAAAGGCTGCTTTGGAGTTGCTGTACTTTGTAATTTTCCACTTTTGACAGCTAAGCTAGGCTAGCAGTTGCACCATGCGTCCGGTCCTTGTGCTAAGCTAGGCTAGCCCCATCGCTGTTCTGGATGCACAGAAACTGATATCAGTCAGACCTCATTGATCCCATCGGACTCTGGATAGTGGGCCAAGCAGGTATAGTTCCAGGAATGTGTTACTTTATAATGTGCAGACAAAAGTGAAACAACTGTGTAAGGTAATTATTAAAGGAGCTCCATCTATCACTGGGAGCTACTGAAGAGGTTTAACCCAGGAGTGACCTGGCTCACGCGCTGCCTTGATGTCACCTTGCTGTGTGTTTTGTTCAAGAAGCTGCAGGCTGTTCTCCTCTTGCAGAATACATTTCTTTGCTTTCATCGTGCAGCATGAAAATGTCCATTTCTTCTTAGTTTTCAGGGGTAAAAATGTCAACCATGCCAATGCACCACAGCTATCTGGGTCATACACCTACGACAACAGTTAGGTTACTACCTTTTTAACGTTGCTCTATAACAGCAAGGCAACACCCAATGTACACACAAGAAGCAACAGCCAATGTCTGATTACTCAAAACATTGGCTTCTAAAGTACCCTAAAGTACCCTTAAAGTACTATTGATTGATTTTTCCACTGGCTTCATGCTCTCAGTCTATCTAACTAACAGACTCAGTTTGAGCATCTCAATTTGTTGAAAGACTAGCTTCCATGTGTCCACGTTGTAATTCTCCAGTAGAGGTTCTTGGGTCATTTTTTACATTAATTTCCCATTGATGGAACCAATTGCACTTAGGACCTCATCTAACTTAACCCTTGTGTTGTCTTCCCGTCAACCATGGTCACTTTTATTCAACAATATTATTGCTTTTTCCAACATTAATGTCACTTTTTCAATGTTGTGGGTGCCTTTTTTCTATGTTTTTGGTGTTTTTTCCAAAGGTTTTTGATATTTTTTTAATGTCTTATTTTGACGGCCCATTTTTTTGGGACAAATAGAATAAAAATTTACTGAAAACAGGTCAATTTGACCCAAGGACAACATGAGGGTTAACCATGTGTAGATTTTCTCTCTTCTGTTGATCGCAGAGTTTCTGTTCAAGCAATTCCCTCCTAGTGAATGGGTCCTGCTTTTTGTTTTCATCTGTCCACAGGAGGACTCCAATCAATTCGAGGCCTTCTCAGAATTATCAACTGTGTGGGAGACAGTCCCTGATGGATTTAGGAAAGCCACTATGCTCTGTTCTATCAGAGGTGAGAAAGTTTACCAAATGTTAAACCAACCACTTTGTTCTTGTCCTTGTCTTTTCTATTGCCAAAACCAACACACTTTTAATGAAGTACAAACACCTTTCCTGGTTGGAGTCTGTCAAGTGCTCTTCTCACCTGGCCAGTTGTGATAGTTGGGGGTGTGGGGGTGTCACATGTCTGTGTGAGTATTGTGTACTGGGGGGGGGGAGGGACTCAGCACTCAACAAACTGTGTGATGTTTGTCAGGGTGTTGGCAAGAGTCACTTGGTTAATATCTCCACATGTCCCAATAAAGACTTAAGGGTGTTGTGTCTTGACGTTGTGGATGACATCACAAGCCTGCGCTGCATCGGCCGGGGGAGGAATGTGAACAATGGCAGGTGAAAACTCCCTGGGAAGATGATAGATAGTCTCGCACTGCCAGACCTTCCTCCACAGCGCTGCGGAGGAGGGTCTGGCTAGTCCACACAGCTTTCCTGGATGGGAGGAAAACGTGCTCTGGTTAATTGGCATTTCTTTAAACCAATTGTCTTGAGTGGTGCTAAGCGTCGGACGGAGCTACGGTGCTGCTACAAAATAACCTTGGAAAGGAAGTTGTTTTGGTGGAACATGTGTACGTTTAGAAGTAGTTTTAGTCGTCAGAAAACTCAGATTGGACAGATAGTCTAGCTAGCTGTCTGGATTTACCCTGCAGAGATCTGAGGACCAGGTAACCATAGTCCTCAGATTGGACAGATAGTCTAGCTATCTGTCTGGATTTACCCTGCAGAGATCTGAGGACCAGGTAACCATAGTCCTCAGATTGGACAGATAGTCTAGCTAGCTGTCTGGATTTACCCTGCAGAGACCTGAGGACCAGGTAACCATAGTCCTCAGATTGGACAGATAGTCTAGCTAGCTGTCTGGATTTACCCTGCAGAGATCTGAGGACCAGGTAACCATAGTCGTCAGATTGGACAGATAGTCTAGCTAGCTGTCTGGATTTACCCTGCAGAGATCTGAGGACCAGGTAACCATAGTCGTCAGATTGGAAAGATAGTCTAGCTCATGGGGTGCAGTGCACATTTTCATGGTAAAAGTGTGTTCCACCAATCTGAGAAGTCGCTGTTACGCTAAGGATTGAGTGTAGTGTAGTATTTCTCTGTGACATCCCGAATAAAACTTGGTTTTCTAAAAACCAGGTTGATTTTATACGGAGTTGTGGCTTCTACAGAGGCAGAAACCTTTGTTTCACTATTGATGATTGGACAGTACTTGTTGCCTTTGTTGGTTGGCTTGGTTAGGTGTAGGCATAAGGACTGAGATCGGTTAGGGTTAGGGTTGCGGCAGAGTATGGCAGAGTAGGGCGGGACATGCCTTCGCCATCCAAGGAAACCCAAATTTGCATCCATGATATTTCCCTGTGTAGTTTTATTCCCTCCAACTCCTCACCTGGGCAATCAATCAATGTGAAACTGCCCTCAGTGTGTTCATATTTTCAGTATTCTTCCCACATAAATAATGAGCATTGGCAGTGAATAGTGACACTTATTCAAGATGGTGGACGTTCTTAAATTTTTAACCAGACAAAGACAGAGATTACTGTGTAGTTATATCATTACATACAGCATTATGCAACAGTCCATGTGCATATGCTCCTTATCCATAATCCTTATAAAAACAACAGGATATCCTTATGGGATTAACACTGAACAACATATGTTTCATATCCTGACACAGACACAGACCCACACACACACACACACACACACACACACACACACACATACACACACACTAAGAGTCCATAACTGGTATTAAGCACGGCCCCATTTTCCTGAACACTGGTTCAATAAGCAGATGACTGGTTCCTCTTGGCCCACTTATACAACAATAGGCGGACTAAAGGTCACATACACAAGACTGTGGGAAGAGAGGGCGAAGCTGGAGGGTTGGATGAAGGGGGTTGGGAGGCAGAAGACGGGCAGAGATGGGGGGTGAACTTAGGAGCTCAGGCGAGGGAGGGAGGGAGGGAGAAATAACGATGCTGTCATAATTGTCTTTAGATAATAATGGTCCAAATGTTTTAGTGACCATATGATCTGTCCTCTAATACCAAAATTAGGCCAAAATGTCTTCTTCACCAACACTTCAACCTGGTTCAAGTCTATATAAGCAACGTTTAATTTCGGGGATATTTCCTCTGTCTCTGTGTCGGCGCTCTAACCTGCGGCTGATTTCTGAGGACTATGGTTACCTGGTCCTCAGATCTCTGCAGGGTAAATCCAGACAGCTAGCTAGACTATCTGTCCAATCTGAGGACTATGGTTACCTGGTCCTCAGATCTCTGCAGGGTAAATCCAGACAGCTAGGTAGACTATCTGTCCAATTTGAGGACTATGGTTACCTGGTCCTCAGATCTCTGCAGGGTAAATCCAGACAGCTAGCTAGACTATCTGTCCAATCTGAGGACTATGGTTACCTGGTCCTCAGATCTCTGCAGGGTAAATCCAGACAGCTAGCTAGACTATCTGTCCAATCTGAGGACTATGGTTACCTGGTCCTCAGATCTCTGCAGGGTAAATCCAGACAGCTAGCTAGACTATCTGTCCAATCTGAGGACTATGGTTACCTGGTCCTCAGATCTCTGCAGGGTAAATCCAGACAGCTAGCTAGACTATCTGTCCAATCTGAGGACTATGGTTACCTGGTCCTCAGATCTCTGCAGGGTAAATCCGGACAGCTAGCTAGACTATCTGTCCAATCGGAGTTATGTGTTGACGTCTAAACAATTTCCTTCCCGAGGCTATTTTGCAGAGACCAAGACAATTGTGATTGGTTTAAAGTAAAGCCAATAAACCAGAGCACATTTTTCTCCCATTCCAGAATGCTGTATGGACCAGCCATGACTTCCTCCGCAGCACTGTGGAGGAAGGTCTGGACATGCAAGACTAACTTGTCTTTCTTTAACCTGTCTGTGTGTGTGTGTGTGTGTGTGTGTGTGTGTGTGGTGTGTGTGTGTGTGTGTGTGTGTGTGTGTGTGTGTGTGTGTGTGTGTGTGTGTGTGTGTGTTCACCCTGGCCCTAATCCAATCTCCCGCTTGCACCAGTGCCCAAAATCTTGTCAGAAACCTGTCAGACCGCTCTTTAGCAATGTTGTTGTGCTCCCAGATATAAAACGGAACTAGCCTTCAGTGTTTTCAAATAAATACACAGCTTTCCTTTGTCTCTAGTGCGGCTAGTTAAATGAGTGGTTCCCAAAGTGGGATCCAGGGACCCCCAGGGGTCCTCCCAAAAAGGGGAATCATTTTTTCACTAAAGTTTTCACTACAATTTCATGCATAAGAACCTGCCAACCTGGGGGGGTCCATGGTCTAATTTATGTCCGTGTAGGGGTCCTCCACATGAAAAAGTTTGGGAACCCCACTTTTGTGAGTACAACTGAGTACAAAAGTAATATCTGTTGTTGTTGTCCCCGTCTCTAGTGTATGCTCCATCCTTTTTTTCTTCATTCAATGTAATGTCATAGATTTTGAGGCGGCCTGTTTTGCACTGTAAATCATTTCTCAATACATTTCACAGTTAGATGTTTCTAGAAATAAATAAGCCAACAGTCGCAGAGATAAAAGCAAAGTTGAGAGAATGAGTGTGTGAGTCACACAGGAACACTGTCGGCGTGTATCGTCTGAACTGGTGTTATCTCCTTTTATCAGTCCAATGGAAACAACCTCCATACAACACAGCACTGTTTCACATTGGGTGTGTTTGTGTGATAGACAGTTTAAGTAGCAGGATGCCCATATATGGAGTTCCTTTACATTTTCTTCAGTTTTGTGATGCACACAAATTATCTCTTCTTGACTGACTCAGTGAATGTTTAAAGACAGGAAACAAACATTTGGCCACATACTGCGAATGCTTGTTTTAAAAGTTGACCCAACCCATAAGGTACTATAATGGTTTAACTAATATTTCCATTCCAATATAATTTAGATGAAATGATATCTGCAATCAAAACAAATACAGTAACCTACTAGCAGCCCCTCGAAGCTGCAATGCTCATTACACCTGTAATGTCAACATGCTAATGGTGATGCTAATGGTAATGTCAAATCGCAAGATCACCCGTCATTAGCATAATTGTAAAAATAAAAATAATTGTTCCTAAACTAAATGTATTGAATATCTATACATACACTGACTTTGCCATCCCTGGAGCCAAATGTGCCATGTGCTATTTCTTGCAAGACACATTTGTAAAATGAATCCTACTCTGGGGACCAAACCAACAACCTTCCATTCACAAGCACACATGCCAAAGAAAAAACAAAATCTGCCATGATAGAAGATATTTTGAATACTTTAAAATTCTTGTCATTATTATGTCTTACATTAATTACATGCTTGCTTGCAGGAGTGTTGAAGTTTTTATCTGTGTACACAATCCGGTTCTCAGATTAGTGGGAAGATTTGAGAAGTGCGTGGGCGTGAAATTATGTGTTCTAGAGAAGTGGGCCTCGCTTAAAGCCAGTCGGTTCAGTAACCTGAAACTATACTCTACCAGTTCTGAAGTCTTTACACCGGCTTCCTGTACCTCAAAGAATTGATTTCAAAGTACTTTTGCTAGTTTATTAATCACTCAATGGTTTAGGTCCAAAATACATTTCTGATCTGGTACTACACTATGAACCCCCCAGACCTCTCAGGTCATCTGGGACAGGTCTACTTTCTGTCCCCAGAGTCAGAACTAAACAGGGGGAAGCAGCGTTCAGTTTCTATGCTCCTCATATCTGGAATAAACTCCCAGAAACCTGTAGATCCGCTGCTACTCTCAGTTCTTTTCTTTTTGATGTTGCCTTTCTTCAACCCTCATGTTGTCCTCAGGTCAAATTGACCCGTTTTCTTATATTGATGTTCTTTTTCACTACCTAATCGTAACTCCCCAAAATAACATGATTGATTCCACACAAAGCTCTTGGGCAAGTACACATCCCTACTTTCAATAATATTGGGGCGTCTTATTCAATTTGATAGCATTTGAAAACAAACTGAAGTGTTTCTGAAATAGTATTGAGTAAAAGTTGACATATTTCAGTCTGTGATTATCCATCAACATCTATTCCTTTAATTTTAGTCTCAATAATTCCTGATTTCTGCTTTTCTGACTCAAACATTAGGTATAATTTCCTATAAATGAGGTTCATTGACCATCATTTCAAAAAACAACTGTAAAACTAAAGTTAATAAGTTGGTGTTACATAGTGTTAAATGTAAAAGAAAGCAAAAAACATTGAAAAGAGTGTTGAAAAAAGGGACAAAATGTAAGAAAAAGTGAAAAACATAAAAAGTGTTGATTTTGAAAGGAAGACAACACAAGGGTTCATTTCTTTAATGTTTAATTTCTTATGCTGCACTGTAACTTTTATTCTTATGTTTTATGTGTCTTAATGTTTTTATTTTTAACTGTTTATTCATGTGTTTTATCGGTTTTTAATGTTTGATTTCTTATGATTAATTTTGTTGAGGAAAAGGAATAAGTATAAAGGTTGTGTAATACAGAGAAAGAGAGACTCGAAATGTAACACTTTAAAGAAAAAGGGGGAATGTGCATTGTGGAAAGATCTGAAAATCGCGCAAAGACGGTCGTTAAATAGACACGAAAGGCAGCGCTAGATCGGCTTAACTAGTGTGAAGAAGAGTCCAAGGAAACGAAAGGTAACGTCTCTAAAAATAGAGTCGTGAAGGGTAGAGACACTGAGGGTGATCACGAAAGGCAGCACTAACATGGACTAATTAGTGTGAAGGTAGTCTCAAGTGGGTTAGGGTTTTATCGGTCTTAACGTTTTTATTTTTAACTGTTTATACCTGTGTTTTACCTGTTTTTCTTTTTTTCTTTTCTTTTTTTAACTGATTTTGTGTAAAGCACTTTGAATTGCCCTGTGCTCTACAAATAAAGCTGCCTTGCCTTGCCTTGCCATACAGTATCTGACTTTCATCTTTAATAGAGTGTCATTGTGGCTTGGAGTCCTGAAGGTTCTTTCACTTTTGTATTAATCTGTTAATAAATGCATCCTGCTCTACAGTGTGTGTCAACACATTTAGAGTCACCGGTTAACCTCACACAGCGTTGGCCCGTCAGACAGGTGACAGATTAACCCTAACCCTATTCATGAATGTTATCATGCACGACCAGTTTCATAGCTCATGTAAAGTTAGTTGTGCTTGTAAAAATGTGGAATGCTGCTTTTGTTTGTTCATTGATAGCCAGTAACGTTTTTACGTGGAATTACCTGAACCTACCGCCCTGTAGCACTCACCCCCATTCTGATGAAGTGCTTTGAGAAACTGGTTCTGCAGCACATGATACAAAACATCCCAGCCAGCCTGGACCTTCACCAGTTTGCATACAGAGCCAACAGATCCACAGACGGAGCCATGGCCACTGCCCTCCACTTAGCACTCACACACTTTGAAAATAACAACACACTTACATCAGAATGCTCTTTGTTCATTTCATCTCAGCATTCAACACAATTCCCCCATGAAACTGATTGCACACACAACCAGATCCCAGACAGTTTGGATTGGCTGTCACTCCTCCTCCACTCTTGTGTTGTTGCCTTCAGACCAAAAAAAGTGATCCAGCGATATTCTGCAGGGTGGTGCGGCAATGGGGGGGGGGGTGTCAATGAAACCATTTGTTTGACATCCTGGCAGTCCTTAGTGATGTGCACATACCCCACCTGTTTACACTGGTACCTCTTTATCTATAAGGCCTTTGTTGGAAAACTGCCACCATACCTTATGAAACCTGTCTGTCACTCAGAGAAACATTACCAGACTCACTCAGCTGACCGGCTTGTTTGAACTTAGAAACTCTGCCTCAATTACAGACTTCCTTAAAATCAATTCACTTGTGCCTTTTGGACAATTTCGACAATCTTGTTTTAAACCTGAAAACTTACAAAATGTTTGCACTTGCTTTACATAATTGTACTTTCTTTTGCATCTGTATTATCTTCATTTATTTATCAAAACTTATTTCCAATTCAGAAAGTTTTATTGTGTTTTTGTCTTCCGTATGATGGTGTATTCCTTTCTGTGTAGTTGTTTTATTGTTGTCTTTGTAATTGACTCGATGCCAATGAGGGCCGCCCCTCAATGATATCTCGAAGATAAAGGCTGAACGACTGAATGACTTTCTTAAGAAAACCTAAGAAGGCAAAGTTGTCATTAACTTTTAGAGAGGAGCAACAGAAAGCATCCCGACTGGAAACATTACAAACTGGCATGGTTTGTGCACGGCTCTTGAGAGAAGCGCTTAGCAGTGAGAGCAACTTTGGTACCCATCGAATTCCATCCCCAAAATCTGAAAAGTGGCAATTACTGTTCTCTTATTAAAGGTTGCTGACCCCATAGAATCCAAACTCCCTTCCTAGCATACAGGACCATTATGTTATGTCCATGTTAACCTTTCCAAAACTGTTAAAATGCATGTATTATTAATTTAAGTTTTACAGCCAAGCGAGCTAGTTGGCTGTGTATAAGAGGTATGCACATTATGTCACTGTATTGGCACAATTGTCCTTTTACTGTAAGCGAGTCACTCGGCCATATAGCCTCTTTTGTGGAGCTAATGAATGTCGTGTTTTTTTTCAGCCTAAGTGTTCCCCTGTGTGTGCCCCCCTCTCGGCTCTTTGTTGTGCTAACACAGACGTGTGGGCTCGTGGAGCAGCTGAAGGCTGAGAGGACACAGAAGAAAGAGCCTATCGAGCGTTCTCCCCTCACCGCAACCCAACACGATGATGCCAGCTGATGCCAGCTGCCTGCCTGGCAACCAGCCTGGCTTGTGGCATGTAATTTGGAGGAGGAGAAGTTTTATAGTTGTCCACTGAACCATAGCTGGACAGGAGGCTCACTGCCTGTTTAAAGTGTGTGTGCGTGTGTGTGTGCGTGTGTGCGTGTGTGTGCATGTGTATTTTGATTTTTAACAAACAACCTGTCTGACTGGATTGATAAGCGTCTGACAGCTGACATTAAAAGTGAATCATATAAAAAAAAAACTGGTTATTGAAAAACACAACTTTGTGTAATACAGGAAGCTCTGCTTGTGTGTCTTATCTCTGTAAGATCTCAATGGTATGTGCTTTGACAACTAGATTCAGGATGTTACCAATGAAAGCTAACCATGAAGCAGAAAAAGATGGCCCAGGGCGGAACCACTGTCAACATTTGAACTAGTCTCCTTAGATCAGACGGAGACTTGAGTAGGAAAACTAACCAGAACACCATTGCTCTAAATAGGATTACTTATCATAATGTAGGCTACTGACTGTGTGTTAATGTATGGAGCTGGATGTGGTTCGCCTAGCTTAGCATAAAGAATGGAATCAGGGAGAAATAGCTAGCCTGCCTCTTTCCCAAGTTTTAAAACACCCCTAACAACCCCTCTAAAGCTTGCTAACTTTGCTTTACAGACATAAAAACAACACTGTGGTTTTAGATGGAATATTGTGCCAGAATTATTTCCTTATCAATCCGTAATCTGGAAGCGTCTCCAGCTATGGAGATGGAGCGCATTGTGCCATTGTTGTTAGCTGGTAACTTTAAGGGAAAATCTGTAGATTTTCTGATGTGCCGTACATGCAGATGAATGTCTCCGGTTTCCCCACTGGTAAAACTCCAGCTGAAGGACTCGTTTCAGAAGGGTTGAACATCGGCAACTTTACCTCTTTGTTGGTTGTTGACAACGTTCGCATGATTTAACTTCAATACCAAGATTTAAAACTAAGGATAGGGGGGGGGGGTTCAAGTGCCCATGTGGACCAAAGTATGGTGGTGGACTGGTAGCTGGAGAGGTGCCGGTTCACCTCCTGGGCACTGCCAAGGTGCTCTTGAGCTAGGCACCAAACCCCCAACTGCTCAAGGTGCCTTTACGTGGGCCAACCCCCCCCCCCCCCCCACACACACTCTGACATTTCTCCATTAGTGCATGTATAGGTACGGATTTGTGTGTAATTCAGGCCTGTGTGTAATGTGTGTAATAAATACCAATAAATAAAGGATACTAATTAAGGATACAATATTTTTTTTTAACAAAGTTTAAATTTAACAGAACGGCCAGAAGACTGAATGGGACTGAGTTTTATGATTTTTTTCACCTTACACCTGACACCTGACAACTCTAGATGGTCAAGATTTCATTCTGACATTGGAAGTCAGTCTGAGACAGAGGAATTGCTTGAAAGGTCAATTGGTGTAAGGTTGCCTGTAGCCTGTAAGATCCTGTAGCTAGCTAAAAACATCAGATTTAAGCATGTTACAGGAATATTTTAGCACCCTTCAGTATGTCTAAAGAGAGGACAAGTTAGCTGTTAGTAAGCTAATGTTAGCCATGTGTCAGCAAGCCAAGGCACTTGCAAACATTTTACTGGAGGTCTTTCTGATTTATCCAAATTCCACGATGACACACATTAAATACTGTCAAAATAGTTTAGCCTGAAAACGATTGATGATTTGACTTGGTGACAAAATGCTTGCTGCACACGTAATGTTGGGCACAACGCTACAACCCGATCTCACAGAATTCCATGAAATGAACATGGCGCCTTAACTTAAAATCTGGGGCAGTTTCACGCAATAGCAAAAGATTCTGTGATGGGCCCGGGGAAGAATTTCATGAAAATAAACACAGCCCCTTAAGTTAATAGTCTAGTAGCCAGCCCATAGAGCCCCATTGTGAACCCGGAAATGTTGAGTACACCAAAGTTTTATTGCAGAAGTGTGAAGTATGGGTCCCCAGCATACGGAAAATGACGGATGCTAATTTGCATATGTTGAGCAATTTGCATAATTAGCATAATTAGCATTATTAGCTTAATTGTCCAGTTTGACCACATATTTTGCACTGTATGGCCAATTTCTACAATATGTGAGTGGTTTTAGGGGTTTTAGAGGATGCTGATTTCTTTTCTGGCATTTTCAGATTTCAAAGAGGTAATTTTAGTACTTATTGTGATTTATTTAGGTAAGTTCCAATTACTTTCAGGTGTAATTATAGGTTATTTTCATGGTAAACACAATCTTACATTTCAGAATCATGAGTGTTTTTGTGAATGTTGATGCACTGTTTTTAGGGTTTAGTTAAGCTGAATCCCCTCCTGACACTTTTGAATATCCAATGCTTTTGGATAAATGATGAATCTTTGTTCATTAGCAAAATTTGCAGAATTAGCGGAATCGGCCAGATCGACAATAGATTTTGCACTGTGCCATCAGTTTCTACAATATTGGAATGATTTAAGAGGTTTAAGAGGATGCAAATTAAATTTCTGTCACTTTTAGACTTCAAAATGGCAATTCTATAAAAAATTTGGTTTAATTTAAACACATTTTTTTATTAACTCGGGACAAACGTTTAGGTTTTTTTCATGGTAAACACTATAACCTTACATTTCAACTCTGCTCTTTGATATAAATGTTGATAACCTAAATTTGTTGACATTTTTTGAGGTTAGGTCATGTTTTCCTAAATAAGATGTGGCAGCTAGCTGTTGTAGTGTAAAAAGTATGTAGTAACCCAAGGGAGCATAGTCTATTTTTAAAGTAGTTAAAACCCTTTATTATTATGGAAACTTAATCATTAAAGAAAGTATTTGACCAAAAAGCATGTCTTCCTTAACAGAACGCCGGCGTTTATTAACTCATAGCCATATCGAACAATTCAATTCAATTTCAATTCAATTTATTTATAGTATCAATTCATAACAAGGGGTTATCTAAGACACTATACGATAGACCACACTCCAGAATTTACAAGGACCCACGTTCATATCTCCTCCGAGCAAGCAACAGTGCGAGCTAATCACAAACCCCCAAAAACTTTAAGGAACGATAATTTTTGGTACAAATAACTTAAGTTGTGTGCTCCGCAATAGAGCTTGTCGTACACGATCTGTCCGGGCCTGTGCAAGATGTTCAAGCATGCGCAGATGAATCTGATGAACGCGGATTGCCCTTTTACGATACTGCACAATCTTTTCCCGTAGATATTTAAAAGAAAGTCCGTTCACCGCCCACTGGAAAGCTAACTTTCGTTTAGCTGACATAATTCAGCTAACCACCAGCTGGGACCGCATGTAAAAGACCCTCAACTAAAATAACTGTTGAAATATATAAACAGCTGTTACGTCAGTTTTACTTTACTTGTGCTCATATAAAATACAATCACTCATACTTGTCTTATTATTACTGTAAAATCTTAATTTAGCTGTTGCTGCTTTTCTTTACTGTTTACTTAATAACGTTATTTTAGGCTGAATCAAACGGTCAGCTAGTGATTAGGCAAAATAGCTGTTAGCTAAATTAGCATCAGCTTACCAGTGGAGGCTAACTGTTCTCTTAGAATTTCATGGTTCCAGTCTGCCATACCCAGCCCCCAGATGTTGTCATTGCGTCCCAGCCATTTATCATTTTTTGGGGCATTGTCTGGGACAGTGGCAGTCTTGCAGCCAGCATGGGACGTTGGCTTAATTGTACACACCCCAAAAAATTGTCATCTTTGACAGATATTGCAGGTTCTGCAAAGGACCATGGAGAGACATAGAAGAAAGGACAGAGCCCACAGAGTAGCCTACATGCTTCATTGACTTCACCCTCTACCTAGTCGAGACAAGTCTTGAAAAACAAGCACAACAAACAAAGGCTGAGAAACTCCTGTTACTTTTCAATGTAGGAAGTAATATCATGATGGTCCCGTAAAGCTGACAGCATTGCCACTCATGATGAGGCGGTAATATCACTTATAACGTCTTTGTGCTTTATGGTTTATTTGGGGTTAGAATCTGGTATATAACTAACCACAGATAAAATGGCACAATTCTCAGCATAAAAGCAATTGCAGAGAATCTGGTGACCAATGTGGTTCCATTCTGGCCATGCATGCTCTTTCGGGATGTGATTCCACCTCATACCTGTTGGGAAAGGGGAAGGTGACTGCACTCAATGCCATAAGAGTCGTTCCTGGTAAGCTCTCCACTGCATTAGACAGGCAGAAGCCCCAAAGTTACAGATCACAAAAGCAACAAGGCTTTCTTTCTGGCTTGTAAAAATCAGAGGAACTTGTAACCTTGAATGCAGCCAGGTATGGAATTTTCCAAAAAGCGCCTAAGGTCCCCAGCACTGAAGTCACTAGCTTTCCTTCAGGAAGACGTGTCCCCCCACAGGCACTGCTATGGAAAGCAGCAGACCATCTTTACTACCCCTTCTTTTCTGTCATCATCTTTCTCCAGACCCTTCATCCCTCTCTTTTTGCTCTTGGGTTGTATAAGTATGATGCAGCATATACCCTCATTGCCTTTGCAGAAACACTAACTGGTAGGCCCCACAGGCCAGACCTACAGCTGTACAGCTGCGCTTTGCTGATGTGCAAGGTTCAACCGGTTTGCAACCACCCGCTGACAACAAATAACAAAGCAAAAGGAACAACTGGACTTGAATCCTGGGTGGGCATAATCAGTTCCTCTCCTTCCTTAGGCCCGTAGTCTTGTCCCATCCAAATAAGGTTTATATCCACAGCTGGGGATCAGGCTGATGAGGCTGCCTTTTGTTAATTCATTGGAGTCATAGCATTTTCCTGAAGGTGGTAGCCATGTGCTTTGGTGTGCGGAGGTAAGGCCCTCTTTGGGTTTGCCTTGCGTTGGTGGGCTGACTCGGTTGGCCCAGACTCAGTTTAAGTCTTGCATTTGGGGGAGTTTTAACTGGGCCTTGTTGGATCTTTCAACTGGTTGACCCAAAATGGGCAGCCATTTGAGGTTGCCCCAGCGACTTACAGGGTCTGTTTTTGTATGGCATATTAAAGTGGATATTTGACATAGTTCTTAAAGTCTTAAATAGCTACCCTATTTAAAATGTATCGTACAGTTTGCAAGATCAGAAGAAGGTTTTTTCAAATACTTGCATTGCTTTTTCCCCCAGAAATGCAAACATTCAGCCAAAAAAAAGATTCATTTATCCAAAGCATTGGATATTCAAAGTGTCAGGAGGGGATTCAGCTTAACTAAACCCTAAAAACAATGCATCAACATTCACAAACACTCATGATTCTGAATGTAAGATTGTGTTTACCAAAAAAAATAACCCATAATTTAAATTTTGCCTGAAAATAAATTTGGAACTTACCTAAATAAATCACAAAAAGTACTAAATTTACCTCTTTGAATCTGAAAAAGCCAGAAAAGAAATAAGCCTCCTCTAACCCCCCAAAACCACTCACATATTGTAGAAATTGGCCATACAGTGCAAAATATGGAGGCAAACGGACGATTAAGCTAATATTGCTAATTATGCAAATTATGCAAATTGCTCAACAATGCAAATTAGCATCCGTCATTTTCCGTATACGGGGACCCATACTCACACTTCTGCCCAAAAAAACTTGGTGTACTCAACATTTCCGGTTCACTAGTGGCTACTAGACTAAATTGTGGTCTAAAACTCTGGGAACAACTAGCTGGTCACCACTCTGGCTACGGCGATACAAAATGTCTCCCTTGACCACATAGCCTCCCTTCCCTCTACCTATACTTGGGTTTTACTCAGGCCCCACATTTAGAAAACAAAGTTGCTAATGTAGGGTCCTCATCTGTAGCTTAGCAATGCCATAGCAATAGCAAAAGGTCAGACTCTAAAGGTTCAACACATGCTTGCTATTTTTGTCCCCCTTACTCTGTCCTGTCTCCTCTGTCTCCTGCTTTCTTTTTCTTAGTCTGTCTGGAGTGCTCAAAACCAGTCACCTCCACAAAAAATTGCCTCTCTAGGGAGACAATCCTGTCTAACTAGGGTGCGATTACTTCCTGAATCCAAAAGAGCTACACAGGGGCTGTCTCCAACTAACACACCATTGCAAGTTTATCGCCTTGCCCTTCTGAGACCTCTTCTCTGTCCGCCCCACTAACTGATAACTGGGGAGCAAAACACATATAAATTTTTACTAACCGGAACCCTAGGGCACCCCCTTTAAAGTGACCTGTCTGACCACATGTAAACTGCTAAAAGGGCTCGGTTTCTAGGTTCAGGTTTGCTGAATTAGAAGGGACAAAATTTTGTCTTGTGTTCCTAGCTCTAAACGTATTCCCACTAACATGCTACCAGCTGATGAGGGGGGCGGGGCTTGGCTGGAAGGGTTTGAGGAGGACGAGGGACCAGGAAATGCTTAAGCTTTCCTGGCTGCCCGTCGTCCATCCTACGAATACCTTCCAGCCAAGCCCCGCCCACCCTCATCAGCTGGTATGCATGTTAGTGGGAATAAGTTTAGAGCTAGGAACACAAGACAAAATTTTGTCCCTTCTAATTCAGCTAAACCTGAACCTAGAAACCGAGCCCTCTTAGCATGTTATACATGTGGTCAGACAGGTCACTTTAAAGGAGAGTGCCCTAGGGTTCCGGTTAGTAAAAATTATATGTGTTTTGCTCCCCAGTTATCAGTTAGTGAGCTGGACAGAGAAGAGGTCTCAGAAGGGCAAGGCGATGAACTTGCAATGGGTGTGTTAGTTGGAGACAGACCCTGTGTAGCTCTTTTGGATTCAGGAAGTAATCGCACCCTAGTTAGACAGGATTGTCTCCCTAGAGAGGCAATTTTTTGTGGAGGTGACTGGTTTTGAGCACTCCAGACAGACTAAGAAAAAGAAAAGCAGGAGACAGAGGAGACAGGACAGAGTAAGGGGGACAAAAATAGCAGAGCATGTGTCTGAACCTTTAGAGTCTGACCTTTTTGCTATTGCTAGTGGCATTGCTAAGCTACAGAATGAGGACCCTACATTAGCAACTTTGTTTTCTAAATGTGTGCCTGAGTCAACCCAAGTAGTAGGTAGAGGGAAGGAGGCATATGTGGTCAAGGGAGACATTTTGTATCGCCGTAGCCAGAGTGGTGACCAGCTAGTTGTTCCCCAGAGTTTTAGACCACAATTTAGTCTAGTAGCCAACTAGTGAACCGGAAATGTTGAGTACACCAAAAGTTTATTGCAGAAGTGTGAAGTATGGTCCCCTGTATACGGAAAATGACGGATGCTAATTTGCATATGTTGAGCAATTTGCATAATTTGCATAATTAGCAATATTAGCTTAATCGTCCAGTTTGACTACATATTTTGCACTGTATGGCCAATTTCTACAATATGTGAGTGGTTTTAGGGGTTTAGAGGAGGCTTATTTCTTTTCTGGCATTTTCAGATTTCAAAGAGGTAAATTTAGTACTTATTGTGATTTATTAGGTAAGTTCCAATTACTTTCAGGCATAATTATTATAGGTTATTTTTATGGTAAACACAATCTTACATTTCAGAATCATGAGTGTTTTGTGAATGTTGATGCATGTTTTTAGGGTTTAGTTAAGCTGAATCCCCTCCTGACACTTTTGAATATCCAATGCTTTTGGATAAATGATGAATCTTTGTTTGGCTGAATGTTATGCATTTCTGGAGGAAAAAGCAATGCAAGTATTTGAAAATAACTTCTTCTGATCTTGCAACTGTACGATACATATTAATAGGGTAGCTATTTAAGACTTTAAGAACTATGTGCAAATATACACTTTATATATGCCATACAAGACAGACCTGTAAGTCGCTAGGCAACCTCCAAATGGCTGCCCATGTTGGTCAACCAGTTGCAAGATCCAACAAGGGCCCAGTTAAAACTCCACCAAATGCAAGACTTAAAACTGAGTCTGGGCCAACCGAGTCAGCCCACCAGACGCAAGGCTAACCAAGAGGGCCTTACCTCCGCACTACACAAAGCACACATTGGCTACCACCTTCAGGCAAACTGCTATGACTCACAATGAATTAACAAAAGGCAGCCTCATCAGCCGATCCACCAGCTGTGGATAACCTTATTTGGATGGGACAAGACTACGGGCCTAAAGGAAGGAGAGGAACTGATTATGCCCACCCAGGATTCAAGTCCAGTTGTTCCTCTTGCTTTTACTTGTTGTCAGCTGTGGTTGCAAAGCCGGTTGAAACCTTGCACATCAGCAAAGCGCAGCTGTACAGCTGTAGGTCTGGCCTGTAGGCCTACCAGTTAGTGTTTCTGCAAAGGCAATGATGGTATATGCTGCATCATACTTATACAACACCAAGAGCACAAAGAGAGGGATGAAGGGTCTGGAGAAGATGATGACAGAAAAGAAGAGTAGTAAAGATGGTCTGCTGCTTTCCATAGCAGTGCTGTAGGGGGACACGTCTTCCATGAAGGCAAGCTAGTGACTTCAGTGCTGGGGACCTTAGGCGCTTTTTGGTAAATTCCATACCTGGCTGCATTCAAGGTTACAAGTTCCTCTGATTGTACAGAGCCAGAAAGAAAGCCCTTGTTGCTTTTGTGATCTGTAACTTTGGGGCTTCTGCCTGTCTAATGCAGTGGAGAGCTTACCAGGAACGACTCTTATGGCATTGAGTGCAGTCACCTTCCCCTTCCAACAGGATATGAGGTGGAATCACATCCCGAAAGAGCATGCATGGCCAGAATGGAACCACATTGGTCACCAGATTCTCTGCAATTGCATTTATGCTGAGAATTGTGCCATTTTATCTGTAGGTTAGTTATTATACCAGATTCTAACACCAATAAACCATAAAGCACAAAGACAGTTATAGTGATATATCCGCCTCATCATGAGTGGCAATGCTGTCAGCTTTACTGACCATCATGATATTACTTCCTACATTGAAAAGTACACAGGAGTTTTCTCAGCCTTTGTTTGTTGTGCTTGTTTTTCAAGACTTTGTCTCGACTAGGTAGAGGTGAAGTCAATGAGAGCATGTAGGCTACTCTGTGGAGCTCTGTCCTTTTCTTCTATGTCTCTCATGGTCCTTTGCAGACACCTGCAATATCTGTCAAAGATGACAAATGTTTGGGTGTTGTAACAATTAAGCCAACGTCCCATGCTGGCTGCAAGATCTGCCACTGTCCCAGACAATGGCCAACCATGATAAATGAGCTGGGACGCAATGACAACATCTGGTGGCTGGGTATGGCAGACTGGAACCATGATTAGAGAGAACAGTTAGCCTCCACTGGTAAGCTGATGCTAATTTAGCTAACAGCTATTTTGACTAATCACTAGCTGACAGTTTGATTCAGCCTAAAATAACGTTATTCAAAGTAAACAGTACGAAAAGCAGCAACAGCTAAATTAAGATTTTACAGTAATAATAAAGACAAGTATTGAGTGATTGTATTTTATATGAGCACAAGTAAAGTAAAAACTGACGTAACAGCTGTTATATATTTCAACAGTTATTTTAGTTTTGAGGGTCTTTTACATGCGGTCTCAGCTGGTGGTTAGCTGAATTAGCTGTCAGCTAAACGAAAGTTAGCTTTCCAGTGGCGGTGAACGGACTTTCTTTAACTATCTACGGGAACAGATTGTGCAGTATCGTAAGGTCATAAATCCGCGTTCATCATGATATCATCTGCGCATGCTTGAACATCTTGCACATGCGCAGGACAGATCGTGTACCGACAAGCTCTATTGCGGAGCACACAACTTAAGTTATGTTGTACCAAAAATTATCGTTCCTTAAAGTTTTGGTGGTTTGTGATTAGCTCGCACTGTTGCTTGCTCTGGAGGAGACTACTAGAACTGTTGGGTCCTTGTAAATTCTGGAGTGTGGTCTATCTGTATAGTGTCTTGAGATAACTCTTGTTATGAATTGATACTATAAATAAATTGAATTGAAATTGAATTGAATTGTTCGATATGGCTATGAGTTAATAACGCCGGCGTTCTGTTTAAGGAAGACATGCTTTTTGGTCAAATACTTTCTTTAATGATTAAGTTTTCCATAATAATAAATGTTTCAACTACTTTAAAACTAGACTATGCTCCCTTGCTTACTACATACTATTACAACTACAACAGCTAGCTGCCACATCTTATTTCAGGAAAACATGACCTAACCTCAAAAAATGTCAACAAATTTAGGTTATCAACATTTATATCAAAGAGCAAGAGTGAAATGTAAGGTTATAGTGTTTACCATGAAAATAACCTAAACGTTTGTCCAGAGTTTAATAAAAAATGTGTTTAAATTAATCCAAATTTGTTATAGAATTGCCATTTTGAAGTCTAAAGTGACAGAATTGAATTCAGCATCCTCTTAAACCTCTTAAATCATTCCAATATTGTAGAAACTGATGGCACAGTGCAAAATCTATTGTCGATCTGGCCGATTCCGCTAATTCTGCAAATTTTGCTAATGAACAAAGATCATCATTTATCCAAAAGCATTGGATATTCAAAAGTGTCAGGAGGGGATTCAGCTTAACTAAACCCTAAAAACAGTGCATCAACATTCACAAAAACACTCATGATTCTGAAATGTAAGATTGTGTTTACCATGAAAATAACCTATAATTACACCTGAAAGTAATTGGAACTTACCTAAATAAATCACAATAAGTACTAAAATTACCTCTTTGAAATCTGAAAATGCCAGAAAAGAAATCAGCATCCTCTAAAACCCCTAAACCACTCACATTTGTAGAAATTGGCCATACAGTGCAAAATATGTGGTCAAACTGGACAATTAAGCTAATAATGCTAATTATGCTAATTATGCAAATTGCTCAACATATGCAAATTAGCATCCGTCATTTTCCGTATGCTGGGGACCCATACTTCACACTTCTGCAATAAAACTTTGGTGTACTCAACATTTCCGGGTTCACAATGGGGCTCTATGGGCTGGCTACTAGACTATTAACTTAAGGGGCTGTGTTTATTTTCATGAAATTCTTCCCCGGGCCCATCACAGAATCTTTTGCTATTGCGTGAAACTGCCCCAGATTTTAAGTTAAGGCGCCATGTTCATTTCATGGAATTCTGTGAGATCGGGTTGTAGCGTTGTGCCCAACATTACGTGTGCAGCAAGCATTTTGTCACCAAGTCAAATCATCAATCGTTTTCAGGCTAAACTATTTTGACAGTATTTAATGTGTGTCATCGTGGAATTTGGATAAATCAGAAAGACCTCCAGTAAAATGTTTGCAAGTGCCTTGGCTTGCTGACACATGGCTAACATTAGCTTACTAACAGCTAACTTGTCCTCTCTTTAGACATACTGAAGGGTGCTAAAATATTCCTGTAACATGCTTAAATCTGATGTTTTTAGCTAGCTACAGGATCTTACAGGCTACAGGCAACCTTACACCAATTGACCTTTCAAGCAATTCCTCTGTCTCAGACTGACTTCCAATGTCAGAATGAAATCTTGACCATCTAGAGTTGTCAGGTGTCAGGTGTAAGGTGAAAAAAATCATAAAACTCAGTCCCATTCAGTCTTCTGGCCGTTCTGTTAAATTTAAACTTTGTTAAAAAAAAATATTGTATCCTTAATTAGTATCCTTTATTTATTGGTATTTATTACACACATTACACACAGGCCTGAATTACACACAAATCCGTACCTATACATGCACTAATGGAGAAATGTCAGAGTGTGTGTGGGGGGGGGGGGGGGTTGCCCACGTAAAGGCACCTTGAGCAGTTGGGGGTTTGGTGCCTAGCTCAAGAGCACCTTGGCAGTGCCCAGGAGGTGAACCGGCACCTCTCCAGCTACCAGTCCACCACCATACTTTGGTCCACATGGGCACTTGAACCCCCCCCCCCTATCCTTAGTTTTAAATCTTGGTATTGAAGTTAAATCATGCGAACGTTGTCAACAACCAACAAAGAGGTAAAGTTGCCGATGTTCAACCCTTCTGAAACGAGTCCTTCAGCTGGAGTTTTACCAGTGGGGAAACCGGAGACATTCATCTGCATGTACGGCACATCAGAAAATCTACAGATTTTCCCTTAAAGTTACCAGCTAACAACAATGGCACAATGCGCTCCATCTCCATAGCTGGAGACGCTTCCAGATTACGGATTGATAAGGAAATAATTCTGGCACAATATTCCATCTAAAACCACAGTGTTGTTTTTATGTCTGTAAAGCAAAGTTAGCAAGCTTTAGAGGGGTTGTTAGGGGTGTTTTAAAACTTGGGAAAGAGGCAGGCTAGCTATTTCTCCCTGATTCCATTCTTTATGCTAAGCTAGGCGAACCACATCCAGCTCCATACATTAACACACAGTCAGTAGCCTACATTATGATAAGTAATCCTATTTAGAGCAATGGTGTTCTGGTTAGTTTTCCTACTCAAGTCTCCGTCTGATCTAAGGAGACTAGTTCAAATGTTGACAGTGGTTCCGCCCTGGGCCATCTTTTTCTGCTTCATGGTTAGCTTTCATTGGTAACATCCTGAATCTAGTTGTCAAAGCACATACCATTGAGATCTTACAGAGATAAGACACACAAGCAGAGCTTCCTGTATTACACAAAGTTGTGTTTTTCAATAACCAGTTTTTTTTTTATATGATTCACTTTTAATGTCAGCTGTCAGACGCTTATCAATCCAGTCAGACAGGTTGTTTGTTAAAAATCAAAATACACATGCACACACACGCACACACGCACACACACACGCACACACACTTTAAACAGGCAGTGAGCCTCCTGTCCAGCTATGGTTCAGTGGACAACTATAAAACTTCTCCTCCTCCAAATTACATGCCACAAGCCAGGCTGGTTGCCAGGCAGGCAGCTGGCATCAGCTGGCATCATCGTGTTGGGTTGCGGTGAGGGGAGAACGCTCGATAGGCTCTTTCTTCTGTGTCCTCTCAGCCTTCAGCTGCTCCACGAGCCCACACGTCTGTGTTAGCACAACAAAGAGCCGAGAGGGGGGCACACACAGGGGAACACTTAGGCTGAAAAAAAACACGACATTCATTAGCTCCACAAAAGAGGCTATATGGCCGAGTGACTCGCTTACAGTAAAAGGACAATTGTGCCAATACAGTGACATAATGTGCATACCTCTTATACACAGCCAACTAGCTCGCTTGGCTGTAAAACTTAAATTAATAATACATGCATTTTAACAGTTTTGGAAAGGTTAACATGGACATAACATAATGGTCCTGTATGCTAGGAAGGGAGTTTGGATTCTATGGGGTCAGCAACCTTTAATAAGAGAACAGTAATTGCCACTTTTCAGATTTTGGGGATGGAATTCGATGGGTACCAAAGTTGCTCTCACTGCTAAGCGCTTCTCTCAAGAGCCGTGCACAAACCATGCCAGTTTGTAATGTTTCCAGTCGGGATGCTTTCTGTTGCTCCTCTCTAAAAGTTAATGACAACTTTGCCTTCTTAGGTTTTCTTAAGAAAGTCATTCAGTCGTTCAGCCTTTATCTTCGAGATATCATTGAGGGGCGGCCCTCATTGGCATCGAGTCAATTACAAAGACAACAATAAAACAACTACACAGAAAGGAATACACCATCATACGGAAGACAAAAACACAATAAAACTTTCTGAATTGGAAATAAGTTTTGATAAATAAATGAAGATAATACAGATGCAAAAGAAAGTACAATTATGTAAAGCAAGTGCAAACATTTTGTAAGTTTTCAGGTTTAAAACAAGATTGTCGAAATTGTCCAAAAGGCACAAGTGAATTGATTTTAAGGAAGTCTGTAATTGAGGCAGAGTTTCTAAGTTCAAACAAGCCGGTCAGCTGAGTGAGTCTGGTAATGTTTCTCTGAGTGACAGACAGGTTTCATAAGGTATGGTGGCAGTTTTCCAACAAAGGCCTTATAGATAAAGAGGTACCAGTGTAAACAGGTGGGGTATGTGCACATCACTAAGGACTGCCAGGATGTCAAACAAATGGTTTCATTGACACCCCCCCCCCCATTGCCGCACCACCCTGCAGAATATCGCTGGATCACTTTTTTTGGTCTGAAGGCAACAACACAAGAGTGGAGGAGGAGTGACAGCCAATCCAAACTGTCTGGGATCTGGTTGTGTGTGCAATCAGTTTCATGGGGGAATTGTGTTGAATGCTGAGATGAAATGAACAAAGAGCATTCTGATGTAAGTGTGTTGTTATTTTCAAAGTGTGTGAGTGCTAAGTGGAGGGCAGTGGCCATGGCTCCGTCTGTGGATCTGTTGGCTCTGTATGCAAACTGGTGAAGGTCCAGGCTGGCTGGGATGTTTTGTATCATGTGCTGCAGAACCAGTTTCTCAAAGCACTTCATCAGAATGGGGGTGAGTGCTACAGGGCGGTAGGTTCAGGTAATTCCACGTAAAAACGTTACTGGCTATCAATGAACAAACAAAAGCAGCATTCCACATTTTTACAAGCACAACTAACTTTACATGAGCTATGAAACTGGTCGTGCATGATAACATTCATGAATAGGGTTAGGGTTAATCTGTCACCTGTCTGACGGGCCAACGCTGTGTGAGGTTAACCGGTGACTCTAAATGTGTTGACACACACTGTAGAGCAGGATGCATTTATTAACAGATTAATACAAAAGTGAAAGAACCTTCAGGACTCCAAGCCACAATGACACTCTATTAAAGATGAAAGTCAGATACTGTATGGCAAGGCAAGGCAAGGCAGCTTTATTTGTAGAGCACAGGGCAATTCAAAGTGCTTTACACAAAATCAGTTAAAAAAAGAAAAGAAAAAAAGAAAAACAGGTAAAACACAGGTATAAACAGTTAAAAATAAAAACGTTAAGACCGATAAAACCCTAACCCACTTGAGACTACCTTCACACTAATTAGTCCATGTTAGTGCTGCCTTTCGTGATCACCCTCAGTGTCTCTACCCTTCACGACTCTATTTTTAGAGACGTTACCTTTCGTTTCCTTGGACTCTTCTTCACACTAGTTAAGCCGATCTAGCGCTGCCTTTCGTGTCTATTTAACGACCGTCTTTGCGCGATTTTCAGATCTTTCCACAATGCACATTCCCCCTTTTTCTTTAAAGTGTTACATTTCGAGTCTCTCTTTCTCTGTATTACACAACCTTTATACTTATTCCTTTTCCTCAACAAAATTAATCATAAGAAATCAAACATTAAAAACCGATAAAACACATGAATAAACAGTTAAAAATAAAAACATTAAGACACATAAAACATAAGAATAAAAGTTACAGTGCAGCATAAGAAATTAAACATTAAAGAAATGAACCCTTGTGTTGTCTTCCTTTCAAAATCAACACTTTTTATGTTTTTCACTTTTTCTTACATTTTGTCCCTTTTTTCAACACTCTTTTCAATGTTTTTTGCTTTCTTTTACATTTAACACTATGTAACACCAACTTATTAACTTTAGTTTTACAGTTGTTTTTTGAAATGATGGTCAATGAACCTCATTTATAGGAAATTATACCTAATGTTTGAGTCAGAAAAGCAGAAATCAGGAATTATTGAGACTAAAATTAAAGGAATAGATGTTGATGGATAATCACAGACTGAAATATGTCAACTTTTACTCAATACTATTTCAGAAACACTTCAGTTTGTTTTCAAATGCTATCAAATTGAATAAGACGCCCCAATATTATTGAAAGTAGGGATGTGTACTTGCCCAAGAGCTTTGTGTGGAATCAATCATGTTATTTTGGGGAGTTACGATTAGGTAGTGAAAAAGAACATCAATATAAGAAAACGGGTCAATTTGACCTGAGGACAACATGAGGGTTGAAGAAAGGCAACATCAAAAAGAAAAGAACTGAGAGTAGCAGCGGATCTACAGGTTTCTGGGAGTTTATTCCAGATATGAGGAGCATAGAAACTGAACGCTGCTTCCCCCTGTTTAGTTCTGACTCTGGGGACAGAAAGTAGACCTGTCCCAGATGACCTGAGAGGTCTGGGGGGTTCATAGTGTAGTACCAGATCAGAAATGTATTTTGGACCTAAACCATTGAGTGATTAATAAACTAGCAAAAGTACTTTGAAATCAATTCTTTGAGGTACAGGAAGCCGGTGTAAAGACTTCAGAACTGGTAGAGTATAGTTTCAGGTTACTGAACCGACTGGCTTTAAGCGAGGCCCACTTCTCTAGAACACATAATTTCACGCCCACGCACTTCTCAAATCTTCCCACTAATCTGAGAACCGGATTGTGTACACAGATAAAAACTTCAACACTCCTGCAAGCAAGCATGTAATTAATGTAAGACATAATAATGACAAGAATTTTAAAGTATTCAAAATATCTTCTATCATGGCAGATTTTGTTTTTTCTTTGGCATGTGTGCTTGTGAATGGAAGGTTGTTGGTTTGGTCCCCAGAGTAGGATTCATTTTACAAATGTGTCTTGCAAGAAATAGCACATGGCACATTTGGCTCCAGGGATGGCAAAGTCAGTGTATGTATAGATATTCAATACATTTAGTTTAGGAACAATTATTTTTATTTTTACAATTATGCTAATGACGGGTGATCTTGCGATTTGACATTACCATTAGCATCACCATTAGCATGTTGACATTACAGGTGTAATGAGCATTGCAGCTTCGAGGGGCTGCTAGTAGGTTACTGTATTTGTTTTGATTGCAGATATCATTTCATCTAAATTATATTGGAATGGAAATATTAGTTAAACCATTATAGTACCTTATGGGTTGGGTCAACTTTTAAAACAAGCATTCGCAGTATGTGGCCAAATGTTTGTTTCCTGTCTTTAAACATTCACTGAGTCAGTCAAGAAGAGATAATTTGTGTGCATCACAAAACTGAAGAAAATGTAAAGGAACTCCATATATGGGCATCCTGCTACTTAAACTGTCTATCACACAAACACACCCAATGTGAAACAGTGCTGTGTTGTATGGAGGTTGTTTCCATTGGACTGATAAAAGGAGATAACACCAGTTCAGACGATACACGCCGACAGTGTTCCTGTGTGACTCACACACTCATTCTCTCAACTTTGCTTTTATCTCTGCGACTGTTGGCTTATTTATTTCTAGAAACATCTAACTGTGAAATGTATTGAGAAATGATTTACAGTGCAAAACAGGCCGCCTCAAAATCTATGACATTACATTGAATGAAGAAAAAAAGGATGGAGCATACACTAGAGACGGGGACAACAACAACAGATATTACTTTTGTACTCAGTTGTACTCACAAAAGTGGGGTTCCCAAACTTTTTCATGTGGAGGACCCCTACACGGACATAAATTAGACCATGGACCCCCCCAGGTTGGCAGGTTCTTATGCATGAAATTGTAGTGAAAACTTTAGTGAAAAAATGATTCCCCTTTTTGGGAGGACCCCTGGGGGTCCCTGGATCCCACTTTGGGAACCACTCATTTAACTAGCCGCACTAGAGACAAAGGAAAGCTGTGTATTTATTTGAAAACACTGAAGGCTAGTTCCGTTTTATATCTGGGAGCACAACAACATTGCTAAAGAGCGTCTGACAGGTTTCTGACAAGATTTTGGGCACTGGTGCAAGCGGGAGATTGGATTAGGGCCAGGGTGAACACACACACACACACCACAACACACACACACACACACACACACACACACACACACACACACACACACACACACACACACACACACACACACAGACAGGTTAAAGAAAGACAAGTTAGTCTTGCATGTCCAGACCTTCCTCCACAGTGCTGCGGAGGAAGTCATGGCTGGTCCATACAGCATTCTGGAATGGGAGAAAAATGTGCTCTGGTTTATTGGCTTTACTTTAAACCAATCACAATTGTCTTGGTCTCTGCAAAATAGCCTCGGGAAGGAAATTGTTTAGACGTCAACACATAACTCCGATTGGACAGATAGTCTAGCTAGCTGTCCGGATTTACCCTGCAGAGATCTGAGGACCAGGTAACCATAGTCCTCAGATTGGACAGATAGTCTAGCTAGCTGTCTGGATTTACCCTGCAGAGATCTGAGGACCAGGTAACCATAGTCCTCAGATTGGACAGATAGTCTAGCTAGCTGTCTGGATTTACCCTGCAGAGATCTGAGGACCAGGTAACCATAGTCCTCAGATTGGACAGATAGTCTAGCTAGCTGTCTGGATTTACCCTGCAGAGATCTGAGGACCAGGTAACCATAGTCCTCAGATTGGACAGATAGTCTAGCTAGCTGTCTGGATTTACCCTGCAGAGATCTGAGGACCAGGTAACCATAGTCCTCAAATTGGACAGATAGTCTACCTAGCTGTCTGGATTTACCCTGCAGAGATCTGAGGACCAGGTAACCATAGTCCTCAGATTGGACAGATAGTCTAGCTAGCTGTCTGGATTTACCCTGCAGAGATCTGAGGACCAGGTAACCATAGTCCTCAGAAATCAGCCGCAGGTTAGAGCGCCGACACAGAGACAGAGGAAATATCCCCGAAATTAAACGTTGCTTATATAGACTTGAACCAGGTTGAAGTGTTGGTGAAGAAGACATTTTGGCCTAATTTTGGTATTAGAGGACAGATCATATGGTCACTAAAACATTTGGACCATTATTATCTAAAGACAATTATGACAGCATCGTTATTTCTCCCTCCCTCCCTCCCTCGCCTGAGCTCCTAAGTTCACCCCCCATCTCTGCCCGTCTTCTGCCTCCCAACCCCCTTCATCCAACCCTCCAGCTTCGCCCTCTCTTCCCACAGTCTTGTGTATGTGACCTTTAGTCCGCCTATTGTTGTATAAGTGGGCCAAGAGGAACCAGTCATCTGCTTATTGAACCAGTGTTCAGGAAAATGGGGCCGTGCTTAATACCAGTTATGGACTCTTAGTGTGTGTGTATGTGTGTGTGTGTGTGTGTGTGTGTGTGTGTGTGTGTGGGTCTGTGTCTGTGTCAGGATATGAAACATATGTTGTTCAGTGTTAATCCCATAAGGATATCCTGTTGTTTTTATAAGGATTATGGATAAGGAGCATATGCACATGGACTGTTGCATAATGCTGTATGTAATGATATAACTACACAGTAATCTCTGTCTTTGTCTGGTTAAAAATTTAAGAACGTCCACCATCTTGAATAAGTGTCACTATTCACTGCCAATGCTCATTATTTATGTGGGAAGAATACTGAAAATATGAACACACTGAGGGCAGTTTCACATTGATTGATTGCCCAGGTGAGGAGTTGGAGGGAATAAAACTACACAGGGAAATATCATGGATGCAAATTTGGGTTTCCTTGGATGGCGAAGGCATGTCCCGCCCTACTCTGCCATACTCTGCCGCAACCCTAACCCTAACCGATCTCAGTCCTTATGCCTACACCTAACCAAGCCAACCAACAAAGGCAACAAGTACTGTCCAATCATCAATAGTGAAACAAAGGTTTCTGCCTCTGTAGAAGCCACAACTCCGTATAAAATCAACCTGGTTTTTAGAAAACCAAGTTTTATTCGGGATGTCACAGAGAAATACTACACTACACTCAATCCTTAGCGTAACAGCGACTTCTCAGATTGGTGGAACACACTTTTACCATGAAAATGTGCACTGCACCCCATGAGCTAGACTATCTTTCCAATCTGACGACTATGGTTACCTGGTCCTCAGATCTCTGCAGGGTAAATCCAGACAGCTAGCTAGACTATCTGTCCAATCTGACGACTATGGTTACCTGGTCCTCAGATCTCTGCAGGGTAAATCCAGACAGCTAGCTAGACTATCTGTCCAATCTGAGGACTATGGTTACCTGGTCCTCAGGTCTCTGCAGGGTAAATCCAGACAGCTAGCTAGACTATCTGTCCAATCTGAGGACTATGGTTACCTGGTCCTCAGATCTCTGCAGGGTAAATCCAGACAGATAGCTAGACTATCTGTCCAATCTGAGGACTATGGTTACCTGGTCCTCAGATCTCTGCAGGGTAAATCCAGACAGCTAGCTAGACTATCTGTCCAATCTGAGTTTTCTGACGACTAAAACTACTTCTAAACGTACACATGTTCCACCAAAACAACTTCCTTTCCAAGGTTATTTTGTAGCAGCACCGTAGCTCCGTCCGACGCTTAGCACCACTCAAGACAATTGGTTTAAAGAAATGCCAATTAACCAGAGCACGTTTTCCTCCCATCCAGGAAAGCTGTGTGGACTAGCCAGACCCTCCTCCGCAGCGCTGTGGAGGAAGGTCTGGCAGTGCGAGACTATCTATCATCTTCCCAGGGAGTTTTCACCTGCCATTGTTCACATTCCTCCCCCGGCCGATGCAGCGCAGGCTTGTGATGTCATCCACAACGTCAAGACACAACACCCTTAAGTCTTTATTGGGACATGTGGAGATATTAACCAAGTGACTCTTGCCAACACCCTGACAAACATCACACAGTTTGTTGAGTGCTGAGTCCCTCCCCCCCCCCAGTACACAATACTCACACAGACATGTGACACCCCCACACCCCCAACTATCACAACTGGCCAGGTGAGAAGAGCACTTGACAGACTCCAACCAGGAAAGGTGTTTGTACTTCATTAAAAGTGTGTTGGTTTTGCAATAGAAAAGACAAGGACAAGAACAAAGTGGTTGGTTTAACATTTGGTAAACTTTCTCACCTCTGATAGAACAGAGCATAGTGGCTTTCCTAAATCCATCAGGGACTGTCTCCCACACAGTTGATAATTCTGAGAAGGCCTCGAATTGATTGGAGTCCTCCTGTGGACAGATGAAAACAAAAAGCAGGACCCATTCACTAGGAGGGAATTGCTTGAACAGAAACTCTGCGATCAACAGAAGAGAGAAAATCTACACATGGTTAACCCTCATGTTGTCCTTGGGTCAAATTGACCTGTTTTCAGTAAATTTTTATTCTATTTGTCCCAAAAAAATGGGCCGTCAAAATAAGACATTAAAAAAATATCAAAAACCTTTGGAAAAAACACCAAAAACATAGAAAAAAGGCACCCACAACATTGAAAAAGTGACATTAATGTTGGAAAAAGCAATAATATTGTTGAATAAAAGTGACCATGGTTGACGGGAAGACAACACAAGGGTTAAGTTAGATGAGGTCCTAAGTGCAATTGGTTCCATCAATGGGAAATTAATGTAAAAAATGACCCAAGAACCTCTACTGGAGAATTACAACGTGGACACATGGAAGCTAGTCTTTCAACAAATTGAGATGCTCAAACTGAGTCTGTTAGTTAGATAGACTGAGAGCATGAAGCCAGTGGAAAAATCAATCAATAGTACTTTAAGGGTACTTTAGGGTACTTTAGAAGCCAATGTTTTGAGTAATCAGACATTGGCTGTTGCTTCTTGTGTGTACATTGGGTGTTGCCTTGCTGTTATAGAGCAACGTTAAAAAGGTAGTAACCTAACTGTTGTCGTAGGTGTATGACCCAGATAGCTGTGGTGCATTGGCATGGTTGACATTTTTACCCCTGAAAACTAAGAAGAAATGGACATTTTCATGCTGCACGATGAAAGCAAAGAAATGTATTCTGCAAGAGGAGAACAGCCTGCAGCTTCTTGAACAAAACACACAGCAAGGTGACATCAAGGCAGCGCGTGAGCCAGGTCACTCCTGGGTTAAACCTCTTCAGTAGCTCCCAGTGATAGATGGAGCTCCTTTAATAATTACCTTACACAGTTGTTTCACTTTTGTCTGCACATTATAAAGTAACACATTCCTGGAACTATACCTGCTTGGCCCACTATCCAGAGTCCGATGGGATCAATGAGGTCTGACTGATATCAGTTTCTGTGCATCCAGAACAGCGATGGGGCTAGCCTAGCTTAGCACAAGGACCGGACGCATGGTGCAACTGCTAGCCTAGCTTAGCTGTCAAAAGTGGAAAATTACAAAGTACAGCAACTCCAAAGCAGCCTTTTTTTCATGTCCTATCTTGTTGTCCAGTGTTAGTCACCAAACCTATAGTGAGTCACAGTGTACTCTTGATTTAATGGAGTTTAATTAAATATCTTAGTGGCCTCTACGCCCTACAGAGAATGCAGATTCAGTAGATTTATACAGGAATCACATTTTCATTTCTTCATAGCCCCAGTGAGATCATACTCTACCACATGCTGTGACTGGGAGAAAGGCAAGGAGAGAGAGGGGAGAGGGAAAATGGATGGGTCATGGGAGGGTGGGGAGAAGCAGAAAGAGGAAGGAGAGGGGTAAAGAGAGTACCATGCAGGGCTGGTAGAAAAGGGTTTCCAGCCATGCATCTCTCTCTCAACTCCTAGATGCATGGCTGTCAAGGATTAGACGGAGAGAGGCAACAGGTCAGAGGTCACCCCCCCCCTCCTGTTCTGCCCTCCCATTTGCTGCTGGGATGGAACTGCAGCGAGGGAGAGGAAAGCCTCCTTCACACACTTTATCAAAAACATCAAACCGGGGGGGGGGGGGGGCACATATGACAGACACTGACAAATAGAAAGCTCCAGGTTAAATATATACAGCAACAGATGATCTCCACATTAGACTGCCTGAATGAGCGTGGTCTCTATCTTACATTATCTCATGGATATACAGTACACACTTTAAGAAATATGATTTCAAGTGATGCGTGATTGACAGTTGTATTTTGTTTTTTTACATTTTAAATTGTGTAATCTGTGCTTCGACGATTTTTCGATTTTTCGTGTTTTGGGAGATTTTAGAAGTCCTCGTTGTCCCTTTCTTTTGACCTTTTCAAAGCCCCCCCCCCCCCCCCCCCCCCATCCGAGATTTCATTGTCAACATCTTTGATGATTTTTCCGATATATTTGTTGCTTGTTGCTTTTTTCCCGACATTTGTGAAGTTTTCTTTAACATTTTCAGACGTTTCTAACTGAGCAGCTTTGTCTGAGAGAATTCAAATTTACAGAAAATGTAGTTTACACACACAATTTCTGTTTTTAATTGCGGGCAATTTTTTTTTTTCTGTTGTGCTATGTATTTATTTCTGAGAGTGTAGGCCTTCAACAATTATTACATCATTTTCTAATTGTCTGTTTCTATAGATAATAGCGGTGTCCTTGTTTAACCACAATTAATTGCTAACATTATCTAAGGTTTTAAGGCATATGAATGGTAATCGTTGATTTAGATATGCCAAATTGTAATTATATAAGTGATTATTGGTCAGACAAATTTTTTGTTGTTGGCACTTGCCCCTACAGACGCTCACAGCAACAAAAATGAAGGGGAGAGAGACAGTTAGGAAACATGTTCTATGATTATAAGAGTTATGATAACAAATAGGTGTGATTTACATTGTAGGCTGTGTGTTTGTGTTATTGCATTATCTGGGGCACATAACTAATATAAAACCCAAAGGTGTATCCTGGAATTCATTCAACAAATAAATAAATGTTTTTTTTATATCTGATCTAAAAAAAATAAGTATAATGTTAACCTCAATTATTTCTGAGACAATAAATATTCCAACAAAATTTTGGAATTATACAGCTGTAGATATACAGTGTTGAGAAGGTTATTATGGAAACGTAATCGGTTACCTATGACAAGATACCCTATTTAAAATGTAGTAGTAGCAGTTTCCATCATCTTGACAACGTCTCCAAACAGCTGGGTTTCCCTACTGGTCAGTTACAGCTGAAGTGGTGTCTCGGATGAGAGACAAAACGTCTCCGGAGCGGCTTGGACCGAGTCCAGTTGTGTGTGAATGTAACCGTTCCTTAGATAAACGGGACTTGAATGAGTGTGAAGCTTCACAGATCATCTACACCAACGAGGTGACGTTAGGAATGTGAGTGGTCGACCTTCCTGAGAGTCCAGTCACAGTACCTTCCCTTCTTCTGCAGGAGGAATGTAATTTCACACACACACACACACACATGCACACACACACACACACGGTCAACAGGAAGAACTTTTGGTTTGGTCTGAGAAGGAAAAGTCTTTTTGAAATGGTCAACAGATCAAAGATTTCTCTCACCCCGCACAGAATCTGCAGTTACTGCAACAACTTCATTGTAATCATATTTTTCATGTGTACGTGTAAACATGACAGCGTGTTGATGACTTGAAACTTGATTTTCTTTTCCAAAAGTATTTGACTTACCTGGAAATGTAATTGTTCTCATTGTCTCACAAAAGCTCCGCCACATATTGAGCCTTTAAGACGCATATAATGGAAGTTAGTGGCGATGTGATATTGAAATGTTTCTAATATGATTCCACCTTCATCTTTTGTACTTAAATTGCCTGGAAAAAACATCAGAAACATCTCCAGTTCATGACCACTGCAAACTTCAGTCTCAATTATGAATGAATAATATAAGAGAAATATATAAAATGTCTAAAATGACCAAAATAATTTTTTTGTTATTTCGTTAAGTTATGTACTTGTGTTATTCTCCCAAATGTTTCCGTCAATGTTCAAACCTAGAGAAATCTGTCATTTTGTGTGTTGATGGTCGTCTGTCAGACGCGTCCCATCCCCTTTATGTAACCTTTGACCCCTCTGACATCTGAGAGTAAATCATAAAATGTCAAAGAATTATACTCAGTAACAGTAATACAGCCGTTTCTCATTTGTGACATGTGTGGTAAGTTGGCCAGAGTGGCTAGGATGGTGGTAGGTAGGCAGAGTCAGACATTGTATGTTTCCAGAGCTGATTATTTATTTCCAGTGGTCTGCAGTCAATGGATAATTAAACAATCAAAACATACAACAATTACATATTCAAAAACCCAGCAGCGCTAACAACAGGCATGCAAGCCTCACCTCCATGTTTTTCCCCCGGGAGCACAAATCCTTCCATTTATATAGGGTTGTCAATTAACACCCCTGTGCTTCAGTCCATCTCATTCTAAAGCAGGTTGATCTACTCCCTAAAATTAATACCTTACAATCTCTCAACCTATGGAACTTTGTTACCAGTTCCCTCCTAGCTTACTGACTGCAAAACAGGTCAGGGTTATTCATGCCTTTTTTTATATAGAAAAGAAGAAAAACCCTCTACTTGGTTTGGCCCGGTGATGTCATCCATGACCACCCTATTCCTATAAAACAGGAAATACTTAGGCCGGCCCCTCCCCAAACAATTGTCCTGCATGGTGGAACTGAACAAAGGAACAAACAATTGTAAGTATCAATACAGGGAAACTTTAAAACGTGTTTAAACTTGTAACCTAATAAAATGGAATTGAGACTACCATGACTGTGTGTTTACTTTACTAATGACCTGGATGAGACAAGTGGTGAGCAAACCCACTTTGTCACACACCCTCCCCCTTAAAACCGTTACTCCTCAGAGTCACGGGATAGAAAGTCAGCAATGACATTCTTCTTTCCTGGTCTATACCGGACCTGAAAACGATACGGCTGAAGTGACAAGTACCATCGGGTAATTCTAGCATTAGTGTCCTTCATTTTGAGGATCCATTGCAAAGCACTATGGTCCGTCTCAAGAACAAACTCTTTGCCAATGAGGTAATATTTCAAGGTATCTAAAGCCCATTTAATAGCTAGAGCTTCCTTTTCAACCGTTGAGTACCTCTTTTCCCTTGGGAAGAGTTTTCGGCTAATATACTGAACAGGCAACTGGTTTCCATTTTCACCTTGCAGTAACACAGCTCCGAGACCTACTCCGGAAGCATCCGTCTGCACAGTAAAGGGAAGAGTGAAATCTGGGCATTGCAAAACAGGTTCCTTACATAGACAGTTTTTCAAGTCTTTGAAAGCATTCTCACCTTCTTGAGTCCATTTAACCTTTACAGGGCTGGCTTTGCCAGTCATGTCAGTTAGTACAGCAGATCGTGATGAAAAGTTAGGGATAAGTCTGCGATACCAGCCAACTAACCCCAAGAATGACCTTAGCCTCTTCTTGGTGTTGGGCAGCGGTGAAGCTGCAATCGCCTCTACCTTTCCAACCGGAGGACGGATACCTCCTCCTCCAATCACGTAGCCGAGGTACTGCACCTCTGACTTGGCAATGTGACACTTCTTTGCATTGATGACTAGACCAGCACTCTGGATATGTTGGAAGACATTGGCCAGATGGTGCAGATGCTCCTCCCAGGTCCTGCTGAAAATGACAATGTCATCAATGTAGGCTGCTGCATAGTCCTCCGCTCCTCTCAAAACTTCATCCACTAGCCGCTGAAACGTTGCAGGTGCTCCATGCAAACCAAACGGCATCATTCTGAATCTGAAAAGGCCACTTGGAACTCTGAAAGTTGTCAAATCCTTGGAAGATTCTGTGAGGGGCACTTGCCAGTACCCTTTGCAGAGGTCCAGGGTTGTTAGAAAGTTGGCCCTCCCCAGACGCTCAATCAGTTCATCAACCCTTGGCATTGGATAAGGATCAAATGCAGACACAGCATTCAACTTTGAAAAGTTGACACAGAATCTCAGTTTAGAATCGTTTTTCTTTGGCACCAACACCACAGGGCTACACCACTCACTGCGAGATGGCTCAATGATCCCTGTAGCCAGCATCTCCTCCACTTCTTGCTTCAGTTCAGGAACAAGTCTGGCTGGAATGCGGCAGGTGGTGTCCCTTATGGGTGGCTGTTCTGGTGAATACAGATGGATATGATGTTTTATGAGCTGGGTACAACCTGGCTCCAGACTGAAGAGCTCCTTTGCCATGTGGACTTCCAGCTCCTGGGATTTAACTGCTGCAAGATGGCTTAGGTCCGGAAAAACCGGAGCACCCGTTGAAGAGGGAAAATACTGCTCTTGAAGCTCTTCTTCATCAATCACTGTGCGTGCCCACAGGGATGTAGACTGTTCTCGTTGGTCTACCCACTCCTTCAACAGATTAACATGGAAGACCTGATGCTTTTTCCGGCGGTCTGGCAACATGAGTTTGTATGTAACTGGGCCCATCTTTTTTTTAATCTTGTATGGCCCCTGCCACTTGGCAAGGAGACCGCTAGCAGATGTTGGCAGCAATAGCAGAACTTGCTGACCCTCCTGGAAAACTCTCCTCCTAGAAGCTTTGTCATAACTCTGCTTCTGTTGCTGTTGTGCTTCAGCCAGATTACTATTGGCAAGCTCTTGGAACTGGTCCAGTTTGTCTCTCATCTTCAACACATATGAGAGCTCACTGCATTGCTGTTGTGGCATGGGACCCTCCCAGGCTTCCTTTAAGACATCCATAGGACCCCTTACTGAGTGTCCATACAACAGCTGAAAATGTGAAAACCCAGTTGAGGCTTGTGGGACTTCTCTGTACGCAAACAACAAGAATGGGAGCCACTGGTCCCAGTCTGATCCCGAGTCATTCACAAACTTCCTCAACATGGACTTGAGGGTTTTGTTAAAGTGCTCAACAAGACCATCTGTTTGTGGATGGTAGGGACTGGTCTTCACACCTTGAATTCCCAGCATACTGTACACCTCTTTTAGTAGACCTGAGGTGAAGTTGGTGCCTTGGTCTGTGATGATCTCCTTTGGGATGCCAACTCTGGAAAACATCTGAATGAGACAGTTGACAATCTGGCGGGTCTTGATCTTCTTCAACGGAAAGGCCTCAGGATACCTTGTGGCGTAGTCACAAATCACTAGGATGTACTTGTGGCCTGCACTACTCCTTTCTAGTGGGCCTACAATGTCCATGGCAATGCGGGAAAAGGGTGTATCAATAATGGGCATGCTAATGAGAGGAGCCCTCTCTCTTTTCCTGCCTGACGCTGTTAACTGACATTGTGGACAAGACTGACAATATTTTACTGTGTCAGCATACTGCTGGGGCCAATAGAAATGGGGAACCATCCTTGCAAATGTTTTTGCCTGCCCTAAATGTCCTGCCCATGGGATGGAATGGCTCAGGTTAAGAATTAGTCTAGTAGCCAGCCCATAGAGCCCCATTGTGAACCCGGAAATGTTGAGTACACCAAAGTTTTATTGCAGAAGTGTGAAGTATGGGTCCCCAGCATACGGAAAATGACGGATGCTAATTTGCATATGTTGAGCAATTTGCATAATTAGCATAATTAGCATTATTAGCTTAATTGTCCAGTTTGACCACATATTTTGCACTGTATGGCCAATTTCTACAATATGTGAGTGGTTTTAGGGGTTTTAGAGGATGCTGATTTCTTTTCTGGCATTTTCAGATTTCAAAGAGGTAATTTTAGTACTTATTGTGATTTATTTAGGTAAGTTCCAATTACTTTCAGGTGTAATTATAGGTTATTTTCATGGTAAACACAATCTTACATTTCAGAATCATGAGTGTTTTTGTGAATGTTGATGCACTGTTTTTAGGGTTTAGTTAAGCTGAATCCCCTCCTGACACTTTTGAATATCCAATGCTTTTGGATAAATGATGAATCTTTGTTCATTAGCAAAATTTGCAGAATTAGCGGAATCGGCCAGATCGACAATAGATTTTGCACTGTGCCATCAGTTTCTACAATATTGGAATGATTTAAGAGGTTTAAGAGGATGCTGAATTCAATTCTGTCACTTTTAGACTTCAAAATGGCAATTCTATAACAAATTTGGATTAATTTAAACACATTTTTTATTAACTCTGGACAAACGTTTAGGTTATTTTCATGGTAAACACTATAACCTTACATTTCAACTCTTGCTCTTTGATATAAATGTTGATAACCTAAATTTGTTGACATTTTTTGAGGTTAGGTCATGTTTTCCTGCAAATAAGATGTGGCAGCTAGCTGTTGTAGTTGTAATAAGTATGTAGTAAAGCAAGGGAGCATAGTCTAGTTTTAAAGTAGTTGAAACATTTATTATTATGGAAAACTTAATCATTAAAGAAAGTAGTTTGACCAAAAAGCATGTCTTCCTTAAACAGAACGCCGGCGTTATTAACTCATAGCCATATCGAACAATTCAATTCAATTTCAATTCAATTTATTTATAGTATCAATTCATAACAAGAGTTATCTCAAGACACTATACAGATAGACCACACTCCAGAATTTACAAGGACCCAACAGTTCTAGTAGTCTCCTCCAGAGCAAGCAACAGTGCGAGCTAATCACAAACCACCAAAACTTTAAGGAACGATAATTTTTGGTACAACATAACTTAAGTTGTGTGCTCCGCAATAGAGCTTGTCGGTACACGATCTGTCCTGCGCATGTGCAAGATGTTCAAGCATGCGCAGATGATATCATGATGAACGCGGATTTATGACCTTACGATACTGCACAATCTGTTCCCGTAGATAGTTAAAGAAAGTCCGTTCACCGCCACTGGAAAGCTAACTTTCGTTTAGCTGACAGCTAATTCAGCTAACCACCAGCTGAGACCGCATGTAAAAGACCCTCAAAACTAAAATAACTGTTGAAATATATAACAGCTGTTACGTCAGTTTTACTTTACTTGTGCTCATATAAAATACAATCACTCAATACTTGTCTTTATTATTACTGTAAAATCTTAATTTAGCTGTTGCTGCTTTTCGTACTGTTTACTTTGAATAACGTTATTTTAGGCTGAATCAAACTGTCAGCTAGTGATTAGTCAAAATAGCTGTTAGCTAAATTAGCATCAGCTTACCAGTGGAGGCTAACTGTTCTCTTAGCTAATTCATGGTTCCAGTCTGCCATACCCAGCCACCAGATGTTGTCATTGCGTCCCAGCTCATTTATCATGGTTTGGCCATTGTCTGGGACAGTGGCAGATCTTGCAGCCAGCATGGGACGTTGGCTTAATTGTTACAACACCCAAACATTTGTCATCTTTGACAGATATTTGCAGGTGTCTGCAAAGGACCATGAGAGACATAGAAGAAAAGGACAGAGCTCCACAGAGTAGCCTACATGCTCTCATTGACTTCACCTCTACCTAGTCGAGACAAAGTCTTGAAAAACAAGCACAACAAACAAAGGCTGAGAAAACTCCTGTGTACTTTCAATGTAGGAAGTAATATCATGATGGTCAGTAAAGCTGACAGCATTGCCACTCATGATGAGGCGGATATATCACTTATAACTGTCTTTGTGCTTTATGGTTTATTGGTGTTAGAAGTCTGGTATAATAACTAACCTACAGATAAAATGGCACAATTCTCAGCATAAATGCAATTGCAGAGAATCTGGGTGACCAATGTGGTTCCATTCTGGCCATGCATGCTCTTTCGGGATGTGATTCCACCTCATATCCTGTTGGGAAGGGGAAGGTGACTGCACTCAATGCCATAAGAGTCGTTCCTGGTAAGCTTCTCCACTGCATTAGACAGGCAGAAGCCCCAAAGTTACAGATCACAAAAGCAACAAGGGCTTTCTTTCTGGCTCTGTACAATCAGAGGAACTTTGTAACCTTGAATGCAGCCAGGTATGGAATTTACCAAAAAGCGCCTAAGGTCCCCAGCACTGAAGTCACTAGCTTGCCTTCATGGAAGACGTGTCCCCCTACAGGCACTGCTATGGAAAGCAGCAGACCATCTTTACTATCCTCTTCTTTTCTGTCATCATCTTCTCCAGACCCTTCATCCCTCTCTTTGTGCTCTTGGTGTTGTATAAGTATGATGCAGCATATACCATCATTGCCTTTGCAGAAACACTAACTGGTAGGCCTACAGGCCAGACCTACAGCTGTACAGCTGCGCTTTGCTGATGTGCAAGGTTTCAACCCGGCTTTGCAACCACAGCTGACAACAAGTAACAAAGCAAGAGGAACAACTGGACTTGAATCCTGGGTGGGCATAATCAGTTCCTCTCCTTCCTTTAGGCCCGTAGTCTTGTCCCATCCAAAATAAGGTGATATCCACAGCTGGTGGATCAGGCTGATGAGGCTGCCTTTTGTTAATTCATTGTGAGTCATAGCAGTTTGCCTGAAGGTGGTAGCCAATGTGTGCTTTGTGTAGTGCGGAGGTAAGGCCCTCTTGGTTAGCCTTGCGTCTGGTGGGCTGACTCGGTTGGCCCAGACTCAGTTTTAAGTCTTGCATTTGGTGGAGTTTTAACTGGGCCCTTGTTGGATCTTGCAACTGGTTGACCAACATGGGCAGCCATTTGGAGGTTGCCCTAGCGACTTACAGGGTCTGTCTTGTATGGCATATATAAAGTGTATATTTGCACATAGTTCTTAAAGTCTTAAATAGCTACCCTATTAATATGTATCGTACAGTTGCAAGATCAGAAGAAGTTATTTCAAATACTTGCATTGCTTTTTCCTCCAGAAATGCATAACATTCAGCCAAACAAAGATTCATCATTTATCCAAAAGCATTGGATATTCAAAAGTGTCAGGAGGGGATTCAGCTTAACTAAACCCTAAAAACAATGCATCAACATTCACAAAACACTCATGATTCTGAAATGTAAGATTGTGTTTACCATAAAAATAACCTATAATAATTATGCCTGAAAGTAATTGGAACTTACCTAAATAAATCACAATAAGTACTAAATTTACCTCTTTGAAATCTGAAAATGCCAGAAAAGAAATAAGCATCCTCTAAAACCCCTAAAACCACTCACATATTGTAGAAATTGGCCATACAGTGCAAAATATGTAGTCAAACTGGACGATTAAGCTAATATTGCTAATTATGCAAATTATGCAAATTGCTCAACATATGCAAATTAGCATCCGTCATTTTCCGTATACAGGGGACCCATACTTCACACTTCTGCAATAAAACTTTGGTGTACTCAACATTTCCGGGTTCACCTAGTTGGCTACTAGACTATAAGGAAAAGGTCGTGGGTGGGCTTACGGTTCTGTGACACGCGGGAATACGTGTATGGTTGGGTTTAGGAAAAATAGAAAGAGACTTTAGGAAACATTACACGCAAGACACAGTCCCGTGTCTCCTGGGTGAAAGTCCCATCCACCATCTCAGCCAAGCTCCTTGCGCAGATTTTCGGGCTTTCAAACTACTCACTGCCATAGTCACTCCTAATGCTACGCCATCTTCTCATTGACTTTACATTGGCATTGTTTTCCGTGGTGGCCACACGGACTTTTCACAAGTTACACCACCACGTAATGCAGTGTTAACAGTTTGTGATCATTTCACTGAATTCTGTGAGACCAGGCTGGCTCATCTTAGCATTCTTCCTGCTGATTCCTCACTTCATTGTCTGCATCAACTTTTGTCTTCATAAAAGCTCAGTTCTTTGATTTGGCTTGTAAAAACATAGTCATCTTTGGACATTGTTGGTCCCCTCACACAGCGTTTAGGCATTTTTCTGTTTTCGGAAAGACATTTGTTAACGCAGAGAGAAATCTGATAATGAGGGAAATGTCCATCCGTCCATCATTCCATCCCACAGCAGGTGCTGCCTTTGTCTCTCCATCATGGATCCCATACAGTAGACCCCATGGCCTCATCAACCTCACCCTGCGTGTTTGTCTATGGCTGGATCTATGAATATAACTCTGTGGCAGTCTGTTCAATTATGGTCTGCCTGTTTCTGCGCAATTCTGCTCATTTGAGTCGAGCCATATGCTGAACTCTTTAGGGTCAGAGCCTCACAGTCGCTGAGCACAGAAAAAGCACACATCTGAGGGACAGAGTCTGCATTCACTGGAGCCAGTCACCTCCCCTGACCTTACCCCAGTCTCTCCAAAACTAGTCTATGTTGACCATGTTTAATTGCTCTCTTGCTGCCGGAAACTCCGCCGGATGTTGCTCATTTCAGCCTGTGTGTGTGTATATGTATATACATATATATATATTATATACTATACACACACACACACACACACACACACACATTGGACAGTTTTAATGTGGCTGTGTGAGTACTGTGGAAATGAATGGAATGGGGGTGGGCACTGAAGACGTCACCTAACTAGCATCAGGTTCAGTCCTTTTTGTAAATTTAAGTGGAGAAATTGTGTGTGTGTGTGTGTGTGTGTGTGTGT